>NW_024396724.1:739888-825527 GCF_004115215.2 Ornithorhynchus anatinus | reverse complement strand
CAAGCATGGGTCTCTGGGATGTGTCTGTCAGTCTCAATCTCAGGATCATGCAAGAGCACAGATGATCCTGCCATCTGGAAAGCTGGGTGGTGGAGGATGGAGTGGCAGATTTCTCCATTCCCAATCACACCCTCCGTAGCAGTAGTCAATCCACAGGTAAGCAGCAGTACAGGGGGAGGAGGAGGAGATAAGGAACAGAGCAGAAACAGCTTTGTCACCTTCCCTAGATTGTCCTCCCTCATGATTAAGTGTGGGGAACTGATAACAGTTCCTCAGGTCAACGGCATCTTGGACGGTTCCCCCAGTGTCCCCACCATCAACCCTATTCCTGCTCCCAGCTGAAGCTGAGTTCTCAGCATGCTCTCTACTTCAGCCTGAGGTATGGATGGGCTTCCTGTTTGGAGTATGAGCGGGGTTGGAGTAGGAGTAATGGTATTTATTGAATATCGCCTTGGTGTGGTGCCCAGTTTTAAGCACTTGGGATGTCCATAATAATGGAGTGCCGTTCCCTGTTCACACGCCCTTTCACTCTGAGAGGGAAGACAAACAAAAACTATTTAGTAGTTGAAAAAATAATTGAATGCACAATTGCAGATTTGCAGAGTATATATGCAAAAAATGCTCAGGGTGCGTGTAAAGTTCATGAGTGCAGCAGAGGACTGGTGGATTTGAATGACTTAAAATTCTGGAAGCTGGTCGGGAAAGGCTTCCTAGAGAAGGTGATATTTCAGGAGTACTTTGAAGATGGGGAAAGCAGTGGTCTGTTGGAGCTTTGGAGGGAGAGAGTCACAATTTGGGGGAACAGCTTGGGCAGGGGACAAAGGCAGGAGAAATGAGAGCAAAGGGGAGTAAGAAATGGACATAGTCAAACAAAACCTCAGGCAGTAATGTATCCCAGCTGAAAACTGGGAGGAGCAGAAGAAGGAGGAGGAGCAGGAGGAGAAGAAGGAGAAAGAAGAGAAGGAGGAGCAGCATGAGTCAGAAGGTCATGGGTTCTAACCCTGGCCCCCGCCACCTGTCTGCTGGGTGACCTTGGGCAAGTCACTTCACTTCTCTGGGCCTCAGTTACCTCAACTGTAAAATGGGGATTAAGACTGTAAGCCCATCTGGGACAAGGACTGTGAACAACCCACTTTGCTTGCATCCACCTAGTGCTTAGTACAGTGTGTGGCACATAGCATGCATTTAAAAAAATACCATTATTATAATTATTTTTGTTAGGACCAGGGGAAGAAGGGGCAGGAGAGGAGGAGCAGGATGAGAAGAAGGAGAAATAAAAGAAGGAGGAGTGGGAAAGGAAGATCAGGAGAAAAAGAAAAAGAGGAGAAGCAGGAGGAGCAGGAGAAGAACGAGCAGGAGAAGGAGGAAAGGGCAAAGGAGGAGAGAAGGAAAAGGAGGGGCAAAAGGAGACGAAGTAGAAAGAGGAGGAGAAGGAGGAGCAAGAGGAGAAGGATGAGCAGAAAAAAAGAAACAGGAGAAGGAGGAGCCAAGGGAGCAAAGCCAGCTCCTCCTGGACCAGGACCGGACAGGGATGCATTGGCAAGAAAGTCTCTAGGGGAGGACAGACTGACTCCCACTCTCTCACCATCCTACCCATTACAATAAAGGCTAGCCACGACTGACTTCCCGGTGGTGGTCTAGGGGAGAGCAGGCGAGGTCTCTGTGAGGCCCTGACAAGCCTCTTCAGCAGGCGTCCAGCAGTGGCCCGGGACTGCAGGGTCTGTCGGGGGCTGCTAGCAATACACTCAGTGGTCTGTCTGCCCTGGAGCCGGTCTATCCCTGCTATAACTGGGTGGGGGAAGACTCCCTCGATAAAAGAGCAGGCTCTGATGCCACCTCTTCTGTGGTGGCTAAACGGCCATGACTCGTGATTCTTCCATGATCACCTTTACTGGTTTTGCATGAGGCTGATGGAGATTAAGGACTGGTCCTATGCTGCTGAAGTTCGGATGTCTGGTCACCCAATCCCAGTGGGGCTGCAGGGGAGAATAGGTAACTTCCCTGGGACTCTAAGAGGTATCCGAGTTGGAAAAGGGATGTTCCCTTTTCCAGAAAGTCCTCATCCTCCTGTCGCTGTGGATCATCAGAAATGGACTGATGACGGCGAAGGCGAATGCCATCAGAAGGTGGCTGCTCACCAGCAGAGGGGACTTCTTTTGTATGTTTAAAATCACGCTCAGCATGATGGACTGTCGCCCGTAGAGGAGGATGTAGAGTGTGACCAGGGCAATGACTCTCTTGGCCGCTCTGACTTAATAATAATAATGGTGCTATTTGTTAAGCGCTTACTATGTGCAAAGCACTGTTCTAAGCGCTGGGGGATACAAGGTGATCAGGTTGTCCCACGTGGGGCTCACAGTTTTAATCCCCATTTGACAGATGAGGTAACTGAGGCACAGAGAAGTTAAGTGACTTGCCCAAAGTCACACAGCTGGCAAGTGGCGGAGCCGGGATTCAAACTCATGAACTCTGAATTCCAAGCCCAGGCTCTTTCCACTGTGCCACGCTGACTTCAGGCAACACCCTGGGGGAGCGACCGGGCTCGTGGAGGTGCCGGACCTGGCGGTGGTGTCTGTGAAGGACAAACACCATGTAGCCGCTAGCCACGCTCATGAGCCCCACAAAGGAGAGATCCCATGGAGGGAGAACGACTGCTATAACGAGGTTGATTGCTGCACTGGAACTAACTTTTGAGCAATATGTGAGATCCAATGTGATTCTAACACTACTGCTGTTCTGGGGGCCTGTCACATATATGAGTATATCAATGCCTATCAACATATTAAGGACCCAGGAGAGGATGCACAAAGGGATGATGCACTTGGGTAATTTGGCTTTGACCTCTGCCCACCAGGAGGTGCCGGGGATGATTGTGACGGCCTGAAAGACAATCTGGAGGCAGGTGGTGCAGATGGTAAGTCCCCGGGACATCCGGTAAAGGTACATGAGGATTTTACATCCAACATCATCCAGGAAATTTCTCAGCCCCCAGGCTGACGCTGTGACTGGGATTCCCCTGCTGAGGAGGATGATGATATTAGCCAAGGCCAGTTGGGTTGGGATCATTTCAGAGGAGCTGGGCCTATGGCTGGTGGAGGCCATGTGGATATAAAACAGGAGGAGGAAAACATTAACTGAAATCCCACTGCTGAGCTGGAGCACATTCATGATCCCAAATGAGAGTTCTGTGGCATCCATTGTCTTAAATTTTCAGATGCATTCGGAAGTGGTTTCTGGAGGAGTGATCTGGGGAAACAAGAGAATGGGACAGGGGCAGAGGACAGAGAAAGAAAAGGACAGAGAATGAAACGATGAGACAGACAATGAGATATGACATAAATCAGAGAGTTAATTTGATAGGGATTGGATCAGAATGTCTGCAGGTCTGTCCCTCACAGATGTGACAGTGGGTTTAAAGAATAGGTATTGGCAAATTTTCCCCATTTCATGTCAGTCCTGCCTTAACACCATCTTCGACTTCTACATTGATGAAAGGCTAGGAAACAGTAATGATGGGCTCAGAAATGAAGGTGACATTCAAACAGCATCTTTGCTGATTGCTCCTGGTTCAGTGCTCCAGGTGTGGACCTGGTATGAGGATGACCACCACAGTTCTCATTGACATTTCTCCAAGTCCTGCTTGACAGGGTTGGGTTAGTGTTAGACTTTCCTGGAGCAGATGGGTAGGAAAAATGTTGTTTCCTTGCCAAATAAAATCCGGGAAAATGACCCACTTGTCGTATGCAGATTTTGGTCCAGATTTAGGACGGTTAATGCTCTGTTCCCCAAGCAATAAGTCATGTGGTCAGAGCTCCTATTGCAACAATCCCAACAGCACTTTCCACACTGCACTTTTCTGTGAAAAATGTCTAATTCCCTTGAGTCCCACTCAGCCATTCACCTCCTCACCCCTCTAATCTTCTCATTGACCCACTTCAGTGTTGCATCATGACAGAATGGCTGTTGAAAAGTCAAATTAACCATGCATGGATATAATGAATTATCACTATTCACAAAGTCCTGCTTACTGACAGAGTTTGCAGCAGAGACCCTGTGGTCACCAATGTAGAAACTGGGACAGAAACAGGAGTATCTTGAGGAGGTTTAAACTCTGTTGTTCAGCCTGCTAAGAAATACAGTTGCCCTGCTGACTGGCATCTTCCTCGTGAGGGGTTGACATGACTGGTCAGTCAGTCAATCGTATTTACTGAGTGCTTACTAAGAGCAGAGTACTGTATTGAATGCTTGAGAGAGTACAAAATAACAATTTAAGAGACACATTTTTTGCCCACAATGAGCAGACAGTCTAGAGAGGGGAAACAGATCCCAGTATCACCAGTAACTTATTTATTTATATTACTGTCTGTCACAGGAAAGCAGTTAGCCTCCCAGTTCTTGGAGGAGCCATGAATTGTTTCTGCCCATGCAGGGGGACTCAGGAACGAGGGACAAAGAGGAGATTCATTCATTCATTCATTCATTCATTCATTCATTCATTCATTCATATTCCTTAAGCACTTACTCTGGGCAAAGCACTGTATTAATGGCTTGGGAGAGTAAAATATAACAAGGAGCAGTCATCTTCCCTCCCCACAATGAGCATACAGCCTAGATGGGAAGACAGGCATTAATATAAATAAATAAATTACTGATCTGTACATACATGCTGTGGGGCTGGGCAGGAGGGATAAATGAAGGGAACAAGTCAAGCTAATGTAGAAGAGAGTGGAAGAAGAGGAGATAGGATGGGGTACAGTTAGGCAAGGGTCAGGACTGAGTTAAGAGGAAGAGTGGGCTTATTATTTATTCATTATTATAGGCTTTATTGCTTTGTTGTCATTCATGTTTCATTTCATGCTTAGTTATTTTATCTTATTTATGTATTGTTTTCATTTGATTTACTCACTTGTTATAAATTTATTTATTATTGTCACCTACTTTGGGCAATACAAAATCTCCTCAGCTTTCCATTCAGGCAAACCACTATGAATCATGGGACCTAGATCTAAACCCGAGTCACAGTCATAGCTCTCCCAACCTGAGGGAACCCCTAATTCCTCCTCTACGGGAGTTGGGACGTCTCCCCGCTGCCTGTGATGGCCCCCATCCACGCATTTTGTCTTGGGGGCTGTGAAGGATGAAATAGAGAATAAAGCCTCTGACATTGAGTCAGAGAGTGTTCAGTCCTTCCAGGCCAGCCCTGCTCCAGACCCAGGTTGGGAGTTTAGTTCTACAGAAAAGACCCTTCACCACCTGCATGGCCCCATTGGCATTGCGCTCTGAGAGAAAGGCGTGGACGTGGCTTAAGACACTGTCAGGCTGATTTGGAAATGAGGAAAGGAAACAAAATTGAATGAACGAAATAGGAGAGAAATGGATGGAGAAGAGAAATATGGGGGGCAGAGAGACCGAGAGAATGGAAGACAAGAAGGGACATAAGAAGAGGAAGTTGATACAGACAAGAACAGGGGAGTTACCTTTGCAGCTCTGTTTGTTGCTTCTTGCAAATTCGAAGTGGCCTCCAGGGCTGAAGCAGGGGATGCTGAATCTTGCTGTCCCTTTCCACCAGCTCCTATAGGAAACAGTCCGGTCCAAGCTCTAGAATCAACCTTAAAGCCCCAGTGCACAAGAGCGACCCTTCTTTGCTACTTGCCATTCTCCATCGCTCTTTTTAGCTGAGAGGGCAGCTCGCAGGGCAGTCAGACTCTGTCACGACAAGGCTGAGGAAGCATTTATCAGCCACTTTCCTCAAATCGCCCCTCTCTCAGGGAGTGATTAGGGTATGTGTTTGTGTGTGTGTGAATAAGTGACTCTGAGCACTAATCTGCTTTGACACTCGGCTGGGGACATCTCTGGAAATGCCCAAACTCCCTTCCCTGATGTCCATCAATCTGAGACAAGATGAGTCCAGATCTCTCCTCACAATTACCTGCTGCTATTTGACCATCAGAGTTACCTATAGAGACACACGGCAGCATCAGAGGAGTATTCTGCAACTCCACTGACATCCCAGCTCCATCCAACATCCATCCTGCTCTGACAGGAATCAAACCTGTATCTCTAGTATGTATTTGACCCTCTCACCTCCATCCCCTTTCTCATCTGTGCTCCAAACCCTCCTTAGTCTGGGTAATCTACCCTCCTTTCGTCTCCACCCACACTAGAATAAAGAGGGAGAAGCAGGCAGAAAAATATTGGGAATGTAAAGTGGGAAGATTAGAGATTACTTGGGGAAAGTCTCCTGTGGAAATTTTATTTCAGAATTGCCTTGAAATTGGGGAGAGCAGTGGACTTCGGAATAATAATAATGGTATTTGTTACGTGCTTATTACAGGCCAAGCACTGTTCTAAGCGCTGGGGTAGATACAAGGTAATCAGCTTGTCCCACGTAGGACTCGCAGCCTTAATCTCCATTTTACAGATGACGTAACTGAGGCACAGAGAAGTTAAGTCACTTGCCCAAAGTTATACAGATGATAAGTGGCAGAGCCGGGATTGAAGCAGCATGACTTAGTGGAAAGAGCATGGGCTTGGGAGTCAGAGGTCAAGGGTTCTAATCCTAGCTCCGCCAATTTTCTGCTGTATGACTTTGGGCAAGTCACCTAACTACTCTGTGCCTCAGTTACCGCCTCTGAAAATGTGGACTAAGTCTGTGAGCCCCACGTGGGACAACATGATAACCTTGTTTTTACCCTAGCGCTTTGTACAGTGCTTGGAACATAGTAAGTACTTAACAAATACCATTCTTCTTATTATATTATTAGAACTCTAGACCTCTGACTCCCGAGCCTGTGCTCTTTCCACTAAGCCCCCAATATGACGAGAGTGGTAGGTGGGGAGAGAGACCATGAGCAAGATGTTGGTGGCAGGAGGGAGGAGAAAGAGCCATGGTTACTAGGATGGCTTGAGGGTAAAGAAAACTGCAAGATAGGGTGTAGTGGGAGCAGAGAGTGAATTGGCAAGAGGGGGAAAATTGATGAAGTGACTTAAAGACACTGATTCAGCTTTACTATGGAGAGGAATGGGCAACCAGTGGAAGTTTTTTTCCTCTCAAGATGGCAAGACCTCATCAGAATTTAGGAAGCAATTTTCATAAACCAGTAACAACCTCAATATTACTAATTCCTGTCAGAACCTGGCCTTCTAGGGTTGCCACTTACAAAGTCAGCCTCCTATAGGTCCAAAGACAAGTGCAGGAAGCTTTAGAATATTTAGAAAGCTTGGGTAGTGCTGGATAGTCTTCTTCCTTAACTTACATACCTTAACCCTAGTTATCTTTTTTTGGCAATATTATTTATAGTTATTCCTATTTCATCACTATCCTTCTTCATCTCACTCTCCGTCCTTGTCTCTGAAGCCCGATGGGAAGAGCAGAGGACTTGTAATTGTGGAGAACCAGGACCTAGTCGTATCTCTGCCACTTGCCTGCTGTGTGTCCTTGAGGAGGTCACTGCCTCTCTCGATTTTTGTTTCCTTATCTGTAAAATGAGGTTGTGATACCTATCCTCCATCCCACCTAGACTGTAGCACTTCTGTACCTTCCTCAGGCAAACTATTTCTCAACAACTAGCTCATGTACCAAGCAACAATCCCTCTAATTGCTATCTGTAATTTATTTTATTGCGTGGCTATCTCCCCTGCTAGACTGCAAGCTCCTTGAGGTTATGATCATGTCTGCTTTTTGGTATTCATCAGAATGCTTAATACAGTGTTCTACACACATTAGGTGCTCAGAAAATGCTAATTATTAATTAGATTTTATGTCCCCTATGGGGCAGAAGTTGTGTCTGATCAAATATTTGTATCCATGCCAGCACGTAGTACAATAAATTTTTATTAAACACCAAAACAGATTGAGCCACATCAAAATTGAGGTCTTTTAAGAGAATATTTTCTAAGCCCTTTGTTCAGCACTCACTAGATTACTAATAAATAGACTTACTGTAAATGCAGAGAAAACTCTGCTTGGCGGTTGTTGAAACATACATAGAGGAGGAATGGGGAAATCATCAAAAACAAAATATCCACTATGAATAATTTTAATCATCAATGATGTTCAACATTATTACTAACAACATATCTCTTCCAAGAGTCTTTCACCAACCATATTCCCCTATGACAACCCTGTGCTTTGAGGTCTGTATCCTTTAAGCACTTTGAAATATATATACTTTGATATTCTGATGAACATTATTCAGATATATATATATATATGTTTGAGGAGTTTAAGAAATTTAAACGATATATATGAAAAGAAGATAGATCCATATATGTCTAGCTATAGATAGATACATAGATAGATCATCATTAAACTCTGCCATTTCCCCAGTGTCTGCCTTCCCACTGGACAATAAGTTCTTTGTGGATAGAGATTGTGTCTACCAACTCCAGTGTTACATAATCCAAGCTAGAATAGATATGAGATGGGAGATCCCATATCTCAAGGTGATTATGATCTAATACTTTCATTTCTATTCTTTACAACCAGTTATAATGTAAGGTCATATGGGCAGGAAATGTGTCATTTTGTTATCGATACTTTCCAAGCATCTAGCATAGGGCAGTGCACTGAATGCTCAATAAATGTTACTGACACTTCTATTACTATTACAACTACAACTGCTTCAACAAGAAATATTACTAATAATATATAATGATTAGAAAAAGTGGTAAGGTTGTACTTTGGGTTGAAGACATTACCATTGCTGATGGTGAGACTGTATCCATAATTGCATTATTGAGAGAGAACTTCCTGCAGACTTGCCCATTATGCTCATGAAAATAGATATGTATGATTTCTGGCTCTTTGACATTCAGATGAGCATTGATCAGATACCAGCATTACATAGTTATGGCCCTCTTCTAGCAGGACATGTGCTTGAATTTATGTTTGCATCAGTGGTGGTGTTTTGCATAGAGATACAGCGTGGCTCAGTGGATAGATCATGAGCCTGGGAGTCAGAAGAACCTGAGTTCTAATCCCAGCTCCTCCAGTGATCTACTGTGTGACTTTGGGCAGGTTGCTCACTTCTCTGTGCCTCAATTACCTCAACTGTAAAATGGGGATTGAGACTGTGAGCCTTATCAGAGCGTGAACTGTGTCCAACCGAATTATCTTGTACCTACTACAGAATTTAGGATGATGCTGCATATATAATAAGTGCTTAACAAATACCATTAAAAAAGGTATTCACACTACCCAGACCAGTCCTTTTAACCGACAAGATGCATCATGGGAATTCTGACAGACCCCCACAGACCTGAATTTACCCCACTGTTACAGACTGCTTCACCTGTTCTCCATTATCCCCCTTCCCCAAACCAATGACTCTCAGAATTATCAGGGATTGTTTGGTGTTGCTGATGACGGAGAAACGTGGAAAAAGGTACCAGACTCCAGGAAGTTCTGCTTCCATGTCACAAATACATACAGAAATGGAGGTACCAGGCCTCCGGGTATAGAGGGACCCAAAGTCACACAACTGAAAAGAGACAGAGCTGGGGTTAGAACCCATGACCGCTGACTCCCAAGCCTGGGCTTTTTTCACTGAGCCGCGCTGCTTCTCTGCACTCACCTACCCCTATAACTCTCCTGCTCCATGTTGCTCTACAGATGATTGTCACCAGTTTGAACCGAATATTTAAGCCAATGAATTCCACTGAGCTCTCTTTCGGGATGCTGATTTTCTTGCAATTAAGCCTTGGACTCTTGCTGAAGTCTTCCTCCTCCTGTTCTATATCCGTGTGGT
Source organism: Ornithorhynchus anatinus (assembly GCF_004115215.2). Classification (NCBI taxonomy): domain Eukaryota; kingdom Metazoa; phylum Chordata; class Mammalia; order Monotremata; family Ornithorhynchidae; genus Ornithorhynchus; species Ornithorhynchus anatinus. The sequence goes on along the minus strand of NW_024396724.1, from coordinate 815,778 downwards.
CTCCACCAGCCACAAGCCCCTCTCCTCCGACCTGATCCTTGCCCACCTGACCTTGGCTAACACCATCATCCTCCTCACCTGTGGAGTCCTAGAGACCTTGTCAGCTTGGGGTCTGAGAAATTTCCTGGTAGATGTTGACTGTAAAATCCTCATGTACTTCTCCTGAATAGCCCGGGGTCTTGCCATTTGCACCAGCTGCCTCCTGAGCGTGTTCTAGGTTGTTACCATCAGTCCCAGCACCTTCCAGTGGGCAGGAATCAAAGTTTAATTACCCAAGTGCATCCTCCCCTCCTTCCTCCTCTCCTGAATCTTCAATATGCTCATAGAAATGGATACGCCGATATACATGATAAGTCCCCAGAACCACAACAGTTTTCAAATCATGTTGAATCTCAAATATGGCTCAGAAATCAGTGACAGTGAAGAAATTACCCTGGTAGTTACAGTGGTACATACCATGAGGGATCTCTTCTTCGTGGGGCTCATGAGCACACCCAGCAGCTACATGGTGTTTGTCCTGCACAGACACCATCGACAGGTTCATCACCTCCATGGGCCCAGCCGCTCCCCCAAGATGATGCCCGAGGTCAGAGCAGCCAAGAGAGTCATCGCCCTTGTCACCTTTTATGTCCTCCTCTATGGAGATGCTGAGTGTTTTAGTAAACGTGAAAGAAAAATCTCCCATGTTTGTGAAAAGCCACATGGTATTTCGACTCACTTTTTCTGCGGTGAGTCCGTTGCTCATGATTCACAGTGATAGGAGAATAAGGATATTTGTGAAAAGGTAATCTCCCACGTCTGACCCCGAGCCTTCTACACTCCCAGAGTAGACACCTGCCCTCCCCGAGGGTCCCTCTCAGTACTCTCCTACTACAAACCAGCACGCCCATGTCACTCCTCTAATGCTAACTTTCTCACTGTACCTCAATCTCATCTATCTCCCCTCTGACCTCTTACTCATGTCCTGGCTCTGGACTGGAATGCCCTCCATCCTCTAAGCCAGCTGACAATTACTCTCCCCCTCCTTCAAAGCCTTACTGAAGACACAGCTCCTCCAAGAGGCCTTCCCTGACCAAGATCTCCTTTCCTCTTCTCCCACTCTCTTCTGCGTCACCCTGACTTGCTCCCTTTATTCATCTCCTCTCCCATACCCCCAGCACTTGTGTGCGTATCTGTAATTTATTGGTTTATATTAATGTCTGTCTTCCCCTCTAAACTGTAAACTCACTGTGGGCAGGGAACATATCTGTTATATTATTGTGTTGTACATTCCCAAGCACTTAATGCAGTGCTAAACATAATTCATTCATTCATTCATTCATTCAATAGTATTTATTGAGCGCTTACTATGTGCAGAGCACTGTACTAAGCGCTTGGGATGAACAAGTCGGCAACAGATAGAGACAGTCCCTGCCGTTTGACGGGCTTACAGTCCTATCGGGGGAGACGGACAGACAAGAACAATGGCAATAAATAGAGTCAAGGGGAAGAACATCTCGTAAAAACAATGGCAACTAAATAGAATCAAGGCGATGTACAATTCATTAACAAAATAAATAGGGTAACGAAAATATATACAGTTGAGCGGACGAGTACAGTGCTGTGGGGATGGGAAGGGAGAGGTGGAGGAGCAGAGGGAAAGGGGAAAAAGAGGGTTTAGCTGCGGAAAGGTAAAGGGGGGATGGCAGAGGGAGTAGAGGGAGAAGAGGAGCTCAGTCTGGGAACGCCTCATGGAGGAGGTGAGTTTTAAGTAGGGTTTTGAAGAGGGAAAGAGAATCAGTTTGGTGGAGGTGAGGAGGGAGGGCGTTCCAGGACTGCGGGAGGACGTGACCCAGGGGTCGACGGCGGGATAGGCGAGACCGAGGGACGGTGAGGAGGTGGGCGGCAGAGGAGCGGAGCGTGCGGGGTGGGTGGTAGAAAGAGAGAAGGGAGGAGAGGTAGGAAGGGGCAAGGTGATGGAGAGCCTTGAAGCCCATAAAGTAAGTGCTAAATAAATGCAATCGGTTGATTGATTGATTAAGCTCCTTATGGGCAGTGATCGAATCTACTAACTCCATTGTAGTCTCCCAAGCACCTAAAAAAAATTATATCACATCAATAAATAAGAGTGATCGATTGATTGACTCCACGAGCTGAGTTCAATGTACTGAGCACTTGGAAGAGGACAGAAGAAATATCTCCTTTCCCCGAGGGTCTTAAAATTTAATGGAGGAGTCAGGCTGACAAAACTGATTTGCAAATTGTGGGAGGAGAAGCTTGAACAAGGACCAAATAGACAGTAATAGAAGATATTAGAGGAATATAATAGAGAAGCAGCATGGCTTAGTAGAAAGAACTGGGCTTGGGAAGCAGAGGTCCCAGTTCCACCACTCATCAGCTGTGTGACTTTGGACAAGTCACTTAACTTCTCTGTGCCTCAGTTACCTCATCTGTAAAATGGGGATTAACCATCAGGGTACCCTCATCCAAAGGGTGGGGGCGCAGAGTCTTTCTTCCTCTCCAAGCTCTTTGAGCAAATCATCTACATCCTGTCCCAAATTCCTCTTCTCCAATTCTCTCCCAGACCCCCTCCAACCTGGCTTCCATCCCCTTCACTCCACTGAAACCACCCTCTAAAAAGGTTACCAATGATAAAGAAGCAGTGTGGTTCAGTGGAAAGAGCACGGGCTTGTGAGTCAGGTCAGGGGTTTGAATCCTGGCTCCGTCACTTGTCAGCTGTGTGACTGTGGGCAAGTCAATTAACTTCTCTGTGCCTCAGTTACCTCATCTGTAAAATGGGGTTTAAGACTGTGAACCTCATGTGGGACAACCTGATTACCCTGTATCTACCCCAGAGCTTAGAATAGTGCTCTGCACATAGTAAGCGCTTAACAAATACTAACATTATTATTATTATTATTATTATTACCTCCTTCTTGCCCAATCCAGTGGTTCCTGCTCTATCCTAATCCTCTTCAACTGCGCAGCTGCTTTTGACACTGTGGACCACCCCTTTCTCCTGGATATATTATCCAATCTTGGCTTCACTGACTCTGACCGCTCCTGGTTCTCCTGTTATTTCTTTGACCATTCGTTCTCAGTTTCCTTCGTGGGTTCTTCTTTTCCTTCTCACCCCCTAACTGCGGGGGTCCCTCAACGTTCAATTCTTGGTCCCCTTCTATTCTCCATCTATACTCATTCCCTTGGAGAACTCACTTGCTCCTATGGCTTCAACTACCATCTCTATCCACATGATACCCAAATCTACATCTCCTCCTCGATCTCGTTTTCTCTCTTCAAGCTCACATCTCTTCCTGCCTTCAAGACATCTCTACTTGGATGTCTTCCCATCATCTCAAACTTAACATGTCCAAAACAGAGCTCCTTATCTTCCCTCCCAAACTCTGTCCTCTCCCACACTTTCCCATCACTGTAGATGACACTACAATCCTCCCCATCTCATAAACTTATAACCTTGGTGTTATCCTTGACCCCACTCTCTCAACCCACATATCCAATCTGTCACCAAATCCTGTCTGTCTCACCTTCACGTCATCAGCAAGATTTGCCTTTTCCTCTCCATCTAAACCGCTACCATGTTAGTGCAGTCACTCATCCTGTCCCACTAGATTACTGCATCAGCCTCCTTTCTGACCTCTCAACCACCTGCCTCTCTCCACTCCGGTCCACTGCCCGGATTATCTTTTTACAGAAACATTCAGGGCATGCCACCCGCCTCTTCAGAAATCCTCAGCGGTTATTTATCCAACTCCTCATCAAACCAAAGCTCCTCACTATTGACTTCAAAGCTCTCCATCACCTTACCCCTCCTACTTTACCTCCCTTCTCTCTTTCTACAACCCAGCCTGAACACTTCACTCTTCTGGTGCTCCACTGTGCCTCAGTCTCACCTGCATCCCTGCCAACCTTTGGCCCACATCCTATCTCTGGCCTGGAACGCCCTCCCTCCTCAAATCCTCCAATGATCCCTCACTTCAAAGCCTTACTGAAGACACATCTCCTCCAAGACCTCCTAGACTTAAATGCATTTTTTCTCATCTCCCACTCCCTTCTGTGTCACCCTGACTTGTTCCCTTTGCTCTTCACCCCTCTCCCCACACCCCAGCACTTATGTATATATCTGTAATTTTATTCATTTATATTGATGCCTGTTTACTTGTATTGATGTCTGTCTCCCCCTCTCTAGACTGTGAGCTCGTTGTGGTCAGAGATTGTCTCTCTTTAATAATGTTGGTATTTGTTAAGTGCTTACTATGTGCCGAGCACTGTTCTAAGCACTCGTGGAGATACAGGGTAATCAGGTTGTCCCACTTTGGGCTCACAGTCTTCATCCCCATTTTCCAGATGAGGTAACTAAGGCACCGAGAAGTCAAGTGACTTACCCAAAGTCACACAGGTGACAGGTGGCAGAGCCGGGATTAGAACCCACGACCTCTGACTCCTAAATCCATTCTCTTTCCACTGAGCCACGCTGCTTATTGCACTTTCCCAAGCGCTCAGTACAGTGCACTGCACATAGAAAGCATTCAGTTAACATGACTAAATGACTGAATGACTGAATGAATGAATGAATTAATTTTGGGATTATAGTCCCAAATGTGCCCTGCGGCGAGACTGGCCTGAGAGGGGAAGTGGGAGAAGGGGGACTGAACACGCTCTCTGTGACCTGTAATTACTGTCTGGTGGCTGTGTTTCATAATTCTCTGTCCACAGCCCACAAATCTCAAAGGGTGGATGGAGCCAACCACAGGATGTAAGGAGATGTCCCAAAACTCCGGAGATGAAGAATTGGATAAGTTCATATTAACCTGAAAAGCTTATATCAACCTGATAAGCCTATATCAACCCCAGTGCTTAGTGAAGTACCTGGAACAGAGTAAGTGTTTAAGAAATATCATAAAGAAAAAATGAAATGAAAGTAAAAATAAACTGGAGGTTCTCACAGGTAGAGGTAGCTGTGTCCTGTAACTTGAGCTCAGATATCAGTTCCCTGGAGCGCAGAGGATCGTCAGAGAGCATAGCTTGGGCCATCAGCGTCGGGGATGGATGTCCAAGGGGGAAGTGGTCGTACAGTTCCGCTAAGGGCTTTTGGAGCTGGACTGGAGAGAGAACACTGAACTGATTGGATGCTTGGTCTGACTCAGGATGTCACTGCAGCATGGCGTAGTGGATAGAGCATGGGCTGGGACTCATGGATTCTAAGCCTGACTCTGCCACTTGTCTGCTGTGTGACTTGGAGCAGGTCATTTCACTTCTCTGGGCCTCGGTTACCTCATCTGTAAAATGGGGATTGAGACTCTGAGCCCCACGCGGGGCAGGGACTACATTCAACCCGATTTGCTTGTATCCACACCAGTGCTTAGCATGGTCCCTGGCACATAGTAAACTTAACAAATACCACTATTATTATTATTTTTATTATTACTGCTGCCCTTATTTTACTAGGAAGGGATCCCAACAGATGCCACCCCCAATCTGTAACCCCCCCAAAATAGGTTACAGTGATCATATGTCTTGCAGAACTGTGCAAAACACAAAGGATTTTTTTTATTTTTAATGCCCTGTCAAATCTGTGGGATGCACATGACAGAGAGGTAGATAGATATATGATCTGAAAATGTCCTCTCCTTCTTGCTGTATTACTGTGCATTTATTTTCTGCTGTTTTCACTCATCCATCTGTAGGCTATCCCTCCTCCCTTTTCTTATTCTTATACAGTGAGCCCCTTGAGAGCCAGAAATTTTGTCTAATTTTCACCTACACAATTTTCCCAGACACTTAGTGCAATGTTCAACATTCCATTAAGGGCTCATTCAGTACCATTTCTATGACTAGTCCTATGACGATGTTGACTATATGCTTTCTCTCTCTTTATCACACCCTCTCCAACTCCTCCTTTACACTCCCCTTCCTCTATCACTCTCCGCCTCCACTTTGTTCTATAAGTTACTGCCACCGGTTTTAACTGAATATTGAACACAATGAATTCCACTGAACTCTCTTTTGGGATGGTGATTCTCTTGCAATTCAGCCTTGGGCTATTGGTGAACGTCTTCCTCCTCCTGTTCTATATCCATGTGGTCTCCACCAGCCACAAGCCCAACTCCTCTGACCTGATCCTGGCCCACCTGGCCTTGGCTAACACCATCATTCTCCTCACCAGTGGAATCTTAGAGACCTTGTCAGCTTGGGGTCTAAGATATTTCCTGGACGATGTTGGATGTAAAATCCTTATTTATCTCTACCGAGTAGCCCGTGGTCTTTGCATCTGCACCACCTGCCTCCTGAGCGTCTTCCAGGCCATCACTATTAGCCCCAGCACCTTCTGGTGGGCAGGAATCAAAGCCAAATTGCCCAAGTGCATCCTCCCCTCCTGTGCTCTCTCTTGGGTCATCAATCTGCTCATAGACTTGGATATACCCATATACATGAGAAGCCCTCAGAACGACAGTGGCAATGTTCGAACCATATTAGACCTCAAATACTGCTGTGAAATGATTGAAAGTGCAGAAACCACCTTGGCCATTACAGTCATGCTCTCTTTCCGGGATCTGTTCTTCATGGGGCTCATGAGCACGACCAGCAGTTGCATGGTGTTTGTCCTGCACAGACACCACCGGCAGGTTCAGCACCTCCATGGGCCCAGACACTCCGCCACGGCGATGCCCGAGGTCAGAGTGGCCAAGAGAGTCATCGCCCTGGTCACTGCCTACGTCTTCCTCTACGGAAGACAGACCATCATGCTGAGTGTTTTAGTCAACATGAAAGAAAAGTCACCTCTGCTCGTGAAGAGCCACCTGCTATTTCTACTCACCTTCTCTGCCTTCAGTCTCTTCCTGATTATTCAAAGCGACAGGAGAATAAGGACATTCTGGAAAAGGGAATCATCTGCTCCCAACCCGGATCCCTCCTAGCTTTCGAGGATAGTTGCCTGCCCTCCCCTAGGTCCCCCTGTGAGCAACATGGATGAGTGGGTAGGGCATGGGCCTGGGAGTCATAAGAGCTTGGATTCTAATCCCAGCTCTGCTACATGCCTGTTATGTGACCTTGGGCAAGTCACTTCACTTCTCTGGGCCTCAGTTATCTCATCTGAAAAATGGGGATTAAGACTGTGAGCTCCATGTGGGACAGGGACTCTGTCCAAACTGATTAACTTGTATCTAGCCCAGCACTTAGAACACTGTTTGGCATATAGCAAACACTTAACAAGTACCATAATTACAATTATTAATTTAGTGGATGTGAGAATCATATCATCCTTGGTTGCGGGTATCACTTATTCCATGTGTTTATTGGTATATAAAATAGCAATTTTTAAATGAGTGACTGGTCTGAACTTTGTGCTCCTCTTCCCGGCCAAATTCCAAACCCATCTACCTGATCAGTGCATGGATCTCTGTGGATGACAGCTCTCCAAGTTCTTCAGCCTGGAGACATCCTCCAGGACCAAATTTCCCCGGGAAAAAGATGGCAGTAGAGACAGCAGCAGTCACGGCATCATAGGTGTTAGGAAGGCTGACCAGAGGTTATGGAGTTTTAAATCACTCACTGGCTCTTTGCAAATGGTTCAGAGCTCTCCTTTGCAGATAAAGGGCATTGTGGAACTTCTCTGAGGGGCTCCACCTTCCCCACATTCAGTCAGCAGTGGAACATACTACCCAATTTCCCTGGAGACGTCTCAGCTTACCTGAAATCTCTTATATCTCTTTTATTGTCTGTCCCTCCCAGCTAGAATGCAAGCTCCTTGATGGCTGCGATCATGCCTATAAAATCTAATGTGCTCACCCAAGTGCTTTGTGCTTTTCACACAGTCAATAGTATTAGGATGTAAGTCCCTTAACAGCAGAGATCCTTTAACTCTAGTAGAAACTCCCAAATGCTTAATACGGTGCTCTGCACATTTAAAATTCTCATTCAGTACCCTTACATTATAAGCTTTTTGTGGGCAGGGATTGCATCTCCCAACTCTATTGTACTTGCCCAACCACATAATCAAGAATTTAGCACATACAGTGGGCATTCAGTCAAACATGATGAGTTGGTTGACTCATAAAGTTTAGTGCAATATCCTGAGCACTTGGAAGAATACAGAAGTATCTCCTTTCCTCACGGGTCTTAAAATTTAAAAGGAGAGTCAATTTGTAAACTGATTTGCAAATTGCGGGAACACATACTTGAATAAATAGGAGCAGGTAGTAGGGTAAATATATCAGGATAAACAAATGTTGAAATATACAAAAATGACTAAATGTACCCGAGTGCGTAGGACTGTATTCTGCACACAGTAGGTGCCCAATAAATGTTATTGTCTTACAGTTTAATTTAGCTCATGAGTATTTTCTTTTAGTATGTACTGTATCATTGTACACTTCCTCTACATTTTCTAAGGGCTTATGTCAGCATTCAATTAGTACTTTTGATAGAGATAAAGAGCAGTAGGGTGAGTGGAGTGATGATGATGATGGAGGGGAGTGGAGCCAAGGAATAGCATGTAAGAAAGTTGTTGATTCTTGGCACTAGCCTGAGGAGGGGCTTCAAAAAAAGGCTTCCCTTGAGGAGCCACACAGACACATGAATGAGACACTGCCTCAATGATTGGTAGCCACATATCCAAATTTTTAAAAATCTGAATTTTGCATTTCTTCTCTCCTCCATTCCTACACCGATCCTCAGGAACTTCAATATGCACATTGAGTTTCCCGACAACCTTCCCTTGGCCTGCCTCCTCTCACTCCTCAGCTCCAGCGACCTCCAGCTCCACCCCACCTCACCTATTCATCAACCTGGACACACTTTCGGTTTCATCATCTCTAGTTATCATACAATCCCTAACCTTGCTAACTCTGAAATGCCACCTGCCAAGCACGACCTCCTTTCCTGAATTCCCTCCCACACATCCACTCCCCACAAATCTTACATCTTCCTACACAGAGAAGGTCGATTTCTTGACTCCCTCCAATGTTTCAACATAATCATGCTCCATTTGGTCTCCATACCCACCTGCTCTCCCTTAACAAACAAATCAGTGTGCACCAACAACTTAAACATAACTTGTCCTAAAGAGGAACCCCTCATATTCCCACTCAAACCCTGTCTTCCAAAAGACATACTCATAACTGAAACTACATCACTATCTTCTCTGCCTGAATACCACCAGCAAACGTGGCATTATCCTCCACTCATCTTTCTCACTCAACCCACATTTGGTGTGTCACTGAATCCTGTTGCTTTTACAGTCACAACACCTCTAAAATCTACCCCTTTCTCTTCATCCAAACTGTTACTAAGCTGATCCAAGCATTTATCATATTCCTGCATTGACTATTCATTCATTCAATTAATAGTATTGAATTCATTCATTCATTAATAGTATTCATTGAGTGCTTACTATGTGCAGAGCACTGTTCTAAGCACTTGGAATGTGAAATGCGGCAACAGATAGAGACAATCCCTGCCTAATAAGGGGCTCACGGTCTAAACCGGAAAGACAGACAGCAAAACAAAACAGAATTTAACAAAACAAGACAACATCATCAATATAAATAGAATCAAGGAGATACATACTTCATTAACAAAATAAATAGGGTAATAAATAATATATACAAATGAGCACAGTGCTGAGGGGAGGGAAAGTGGGAAGAGCAGAGGGTGGGAGGGAAAGGAGGAAAGGAAGAGCAGAGGGAAAGGGGAGCTCAGTCTGGGTAGGTCTCCTGGAGGAGATGAGCTCTCAGTAGGGCTTTGAAGAGGGGAAGAGTTAGTTTGGCGGATGTGAGAAGGGAGGACATTCCAGGACAGCGGTAGGATGTGGGCCAAGGGTCGAAGGAGGGACAGGCGTGAACGGGGGACCGTGAGGAGGTGAGCAGCAGAGGAGCAGAGCATACAGGGTGGGCGGTAGAAAGAGAGAAGGAAGCTGAGGTACGAGGGGGAAAGGTGATGGAGAGCTTTGAAGCCAAGAGTGAGGAGTTTTTGTTTCGTGCGAACGTAGATAGGCAACCACTGGAGGTTTTTGAGGAGGGAACTGACATGCCCAGAGCGTTTCTGTAGGAAGATGATCCGAGCAGCAGAATGAAGAATAGACTGGATTGGGGAGAGACAGGAGGAAGGGAGATCAGAGAGGAGGGTGACACAATAATCCAGTCGGGATATTATGAGAGCTTGTACCAGCAAGATAGCCGTTTGGATGGAGAGGAAAGGGTGGATCCTGACGAAATAGTGAAGGTAAGACCAGCAGGTATTGGCGACGGATTGGATGCGTGGGGTGAATGAGAGCCTACTTCTGGATCAACCTCTTATATGACCTTCCTGCCTCCAGTCTCTCCCCACATCAGGCCTTACTTCAGTTCTCAACTTCTTACAACTCAAAACTTTTACTAGCTGCTCTTCCACAACCACCTGAAGCTGAGGTCAGCCTCTCAGCACATGACCTTCTCCTTTAAGACCCTTAATCTCTCGTCCTCCTACTTTTCCCCGCTAATCTTCCACTACGGGGCAGCCCACACACTTTACTCCTGTAATGCCACTGTTCTTCAATTTTAACTTTCTCACCCTGACTTTTTGCCCACTTCATCTCTCTGGCTTGGAACTCTCTTCCTCTTCATATCCAATAGACTACTCTCCCCACATTCCAAGCCAAACTAAAATCACAGTTGATCCCAGAGACCTCCCCTGACTATACCCTCACGGGCTTGGGAATCAGAAGGATCTGGGTTCATATCCCACTTCCATCACTTATCTGCTGTGTGACCTTGGGCAAGTCACTTAGCTTCTCTGTGCATCAGTTTCCTTATCTTTGGAATGGGGATATAGTCTGTGGGCCCCATGAGAGACAGGAACTGTGTCCAAACTGATTAAATTGTATCTACCCCGGTGCGTAGAACAGGGCTTGACACATTGTAATACTTAATACCATCATCAACATTAACATTATTATTACCCTGCCTTTTAAGTCATTTGGGCTTGTACCCTTGAACATTTCATTTTCACCCTATATAAATATCCTCATGCCACCTATTTTAATTTTTTTTCTCCCCTTCTAATCTGTAAGGTCCTTGTTGGCAGGGATCATGGCTACCAACTCTATTGAACTGTCCTCTCACTCTCTTAAGCACAGTGCTCTACACATACTAAAAGCAAAATAAATATCACTGGTATGCCGAGTGATATAAGAGGATTGGAAATAGGAACCAAGGAAGCAGCATCATGGAAGACACAGACTTGGGTCCTGGTAAAGCTGTGGGTGGGAGCTGGGCTGTTCCCTCGATTGCTGAATATGACCCTGGGACTGCTACATCTTTCCATGGACATCTCTGATGGTCAATTATCAGCGGGTAAAAAGTGGAGAGAGCCGGGCTCATCGTCTCCCAGCTCTGGGAGCAACAAGGAGGGGGAAGCTGAGTGCTTCCGGAGATGTCCCAGAGAGTGCCAGAGTGGATTAATGTTCAGGGAGTCACACACACACACACACACACACACACACACACTCACACACACACACACACATCACTCCCTGAGGGACGGGAGAGGAGAGAAAAGCAGATGATAAATGCTGCCTCAACTGTGTCCTGCCAGAGTCTGACTGCCCACGAGCTGCCCTCCCATCTAGCAGGACCAAAGGATAAGGGGTGAGCAGGATAAGGCTGTCTCTCTGTCAGTGCAATTCATGCTTCCCATTGGAACTCCGCAGCTTTGGACTGGAGCTCCGGAGAAGCAGCCAGGTCTGGTACCCTTGAAGAACCTTCTCCCAAGGTTCCCACGTTCCCATTTCCAGAACCTTTGGAGCAGAAGCCCCTCAGTATTAGACTGGATGCTCTTCTGGCCAAGGTCTGGGTGAAAAAATCCGTTTTAATCTCGATACGTAGAAGGCAAAATGTTGCCATACGGCTGGGCATGACAAGTTCAGAAGAGCTCCCAGTTAACCTTCAGATGTCAGTTGGCTGGGAGGACTGGAGTCGAGACAGGAGGCTACAAAGCGCTTATCTCCCTGTGTCCCATGGTTCCCCCTCCCACCTGCAGCTATGCTTTTCCACGTAGCAGGGCGGCAGTGACCATGGACTGGGAGAACCTGGTCCTTGTCCCCTCAGGACCTGGTCCTTGTCCCCTCTCAGACACACTCCAGGACACCCCTGACCGAGCATCGATTCCAGTTCCCACTGAAACAGAAGAAGTGGGGGGGGGGGATACGTCAGGGTTGCAGAGATCTTCTCTTCAGCCCAGGGGGCCACATTGGAGGTGGAGGCAGCAGAGAACAATCATTCATCCTATCCAAATGAATTACTGCATCAGCCTCCTTTCTGACCTCCCAATCTCCTGTCTCTCCCCACTTCAATTCATACTTTCCTCTGCTGCCCAGATTATCCTTCTACAGAAACGTTCAGGGCATGTCACCCCCCTCTTCAAAAATCTCCAGTGGTTGTCTATCAACCTCTGTATCAAACAAAAATTCCTCACTACTGGCTTCAGAGCTCTCCATCTCCTTGCCCCTTCTTACCTCTCCTCCTTTCTCTCCTTCTACATCCCAGCCCTCACATTCCACTCTTCTGGTGCTAACCTTCTCACAGTGCTTCAATCTTGCCTGTCTCACTGCCGACCCCTGGCTCACGTCCTACCTCTGGCCTGGAACACCTTCACTCCTGAAATCCACCAAACAATAAGTTTCCTCCTTCAAAGTCCTACTGAAGGTGCACTTCCTCCTAGAGGTCTTCCCAGACCAAGTCCCCTCTTCCTCAGTCCCCCCTTCCTTCTGTGTCACCTCAACTCACTCCCTTTGCTCTTCTTCCCTCTCCCCTCCACACAGCACTTATGTATATAAGCATATATCTATAATTCTATTAATTTATACCGATGGCTGTTTACTTGTTTAGATATCTGTCTCCCCTCCCTCTAGATTGCAAACCTGTTGTGGGCAGGGATTGTCTCTCTTTATTGCTGTATTGTACTTTCCAAGCATTTAGTACAGTGCTCTGCACATGGTAACTTCTCAATAAATATGATTGAATGAATGAATGAATGAACAGAGCAATAAACCCCAATGTGCTGTCTGGTTTCCTGTGTTTCCACTTTTCCTATCTGAGCACCAGCCTCTCACTCCACCATCCTTTCATGCTCCAAACTTCTCCGCTCTGCCCTCCATCACTTGTCTATTCCTTCCCTGGAGAAGCAGCAATGTGTAATGGATAAAGTCCTGGCTTAGTAGTCAAAGGTTCATGAGTTCTGATCCTGGCTCGGCCACTTGTCTGCTCTGTGACACTGAGCAGATGACTGTACTTGTCTGGATCTCAATTACCTCAGCTGTATAATGGGCATTGAGACAGTGAGCCCTACATGGGACAGGGACCATACCCAACCCGATTTGCTCATATCGATCCCAGTGCTTAATATAGTGCCTGATACATAGTAAGAGCTTATCAAAATACCACAGTTATTATTATTGTTATCATTATTATAATTCCCTCACTGTTATTCTTAAGTAACAGAATCAGATGAGCCTGTCCCCCTTTGCCAAACATTCCAGTGACTGTGATAATCCCATATCTCATATCTGTGCCTTTCTCTTAGAGTGTGGTGCAGAGAGGGGAAAGTCTAGCAGTGGCACCCTCACCAAAGAGGTAGTACAGTGGAAGAAGGGTCTTTCCTCAGCATTAAAGTCACAACTGTGGCCAGGGGCATGACAGGTCTTATGGGAAACTGAGCATGTGTCGCTTAGTGGAAAGAGCTTGGGCCTGGGAAACAGAAGGACCTGGATTCTCATCCTGGCTTCACCACATGTCTGCTGTGTGACCTTGGGCGAGGCACTCCACTTCTCTGGGCCTCAGTTTTCTCATCTGTAAAATGGGGATTAAGAGTGTGAGCTCCATGTGGGACAGGGATTGTGTCCAATCTGGTCAACTTGTTTGTACCCTGGAGTTTAGAACAGTGCTTGGCAAAAGAAGCACTTAAAAAGTACCATATTAATTAATTATGATTATGCTCAGAGTGCTCTGTGACCTGACATTACTGTCCAGTGACTGTGTTTTGTGTTTAACTGTCCACATCCCACAAGCCACAAAAGATGGATGGAGGCTACACAGCTGCAAGGAAATCTCCAATCTCTCCGGAGAGGAGGAACTAGATAAGTTTATATCAGCCTGATGGGCTTATATTAACCTGATCAGCCTATATCAACACCAGAACTTAGTTCAGAACCTGGAGCATAGTAAGCTCTTAACAAGTATCATAAAGGAAAAATTAAATTAAATTTAAAAAATATAAACTGGTGGTTCTCACTGGTGGGGTTAGTTGTGCCCTGGGACTAGAGCTCAGGTATCAGTCGCTCTGACCATAGTGGATTGTGGGAGGGCATTTGTTGGGACACAGATTCGGGGATGGATGTCCAAGAGAGATATAGTCTCACTGTTCCTCTAAGAGTCTTTGGAGCTGGACTGGAGAGAGAGAGCAGTGGGCTGGTCCGATGCTTGGTCTGACCCAGGATGTCGTTGCAGCATGGTGGAGTGGATAGGGCACGGACCTGAGAGTCAGAAGGTCTTGGGTTCTAATCCCAGCTTTGCCAATTGCTGTGGGACCTTGCATACGTCACTTCACCTCTCTGGGCCTCAGTTATCTCATCTGTAAAAGGGGATAGAGACTGTGATCATCATGTAGGACAGGCACTGTGTCCAAACTGATTTGCTTTATTCCATCCCAGCGCTTAGTATAGTGCCTGGCACATATTAAGCCTAAGAAATACCACATTTATCATTATTAAGTATATATCTATATCTATCTCTATATACCTATATCTATATATCTATATCTATATACCTATATCTATATATCTATATCTATCTATTTCTATCTATCTATCTATCTATCTATCTATCTATCTATCTATCTATCTATCTATATATTCATATAGTTAAACAGTAAAAACTGAAAAATCACAGGAAATAAATCCACAGCGATATTTACAGCAAGAGGAGTAGGACATTTGTTAAAGCATCTTTATGTGTGTACATGTGTGTGTACATAAAGATGCTTTAACAAATGTCCTACCCCTCTTGCTGTAAATATCGCTGTGGATTTCTTTCCTGTGGTTTTTCAGTTTTTACTGTTTAACTGTCATCCATCTGTAGGCTATCCTTCTCCCTTTCCTGATTCTGAGATTGTGAGCCCATTGAGGGCCAGGAACTGTGTGTATTTTTCACCTGTGCAATTCTCCCAGACATTTAGTACAATGCTCTGCATTCCATTAAGGGCTAAATCAATGCCATTTCTATGACTACTTTAAATATGATGATGACTAAATGCTCTCTCTCTCTTTATCTCACTCTCTCCATCTCCTCCTTTGCATTCCTCTTCCTTTATAACTCTCCTTCTCCTCCATGTTACTCTAAAAGTTGTTGCTACTGGTTTGAACTGAATATTCAAGCCAATGAATTCCACTGAGCTCTCTTTTGGGTTGGTGATTCTCTTGCAATTTAGCCTTGGGCTTTCGCTGAACTTCTTCCTCCTCCTGTTTTATATCCATGTGGTCTCCACCAGCCACAACCCCAGTTCCTACGACCAGATCCTCACCCACTGGCCCTGGCTCACATCATCATCCTTCTCACCAGTGGAGTCTTACAGACGTTGTCAGCTTGTGGGCTGAGAAATTTCCTTGATGACGCTGGATGTAAAATCCTTATTTACCTATTCTGAGTAGCCCGGGGTCTTTGCATCTGCACCACCTTCCTCCTGAGCTTCTTCCAGGCCATCACCATCAGCCCCAGCACCTCCTGGTGGGCAAGAATCAAAGCCAAATTGCCCAAGTGCATCCTCCCCTCCTAATGCCCTCTCCTGGGTCATCAGTCTGCTCATAGAATTGAATGTACCAATATACATGGGAAACCCCCAGAAAGGAGTGACAAAATTTGAGCCATATTGGATCTCATATACTGCATCGAAGTCGTCAAAAGTGCAGAAACCACCTTGGCCAATACAGTTATGCTCTCTTTTTGGCATCTGTTCTTCGTGGGGCTCATGAGTGTGGCCAGCAGCTACATGGTATTTGTCTTGCAAAGACATCACCGGCAGGTCCAGCACCTCCACGAGCCCGGACACTTCCCCAGGGTGATGCCTGAAGTCAGAGCAGCCAAGAGGAGCATCACGCTGGTCTCCCTCTACGTCCTTCTATATGGAAGGCAGACCATCATGCTGAGCATTTTAGTCAACATGAAAGAAAAGTCACCTCTGCTCATGAAGAGCCACCTGGTATTTCAACTCACCTTCTCCACCCTCAGTTCATTCCTGATCTTTCACAGTGACAGAAGAATAAGGACATTCTGGACAAGGGAATCACCTGCCCCCAACCCAGATCCCTCTTAGGCTTCAAGGGTAGTTGCCTGCGCACCTGTGGGCCCCACTGGGAAAGGGTGAACAGACGGCCTGATTTGGGCAGCGTTGTTCAGATGCTGCGGTATCTGCTCTGAGTCCCCCATGGGCTAGGGGAGTCCAATTAAGGGTGATGATGATGGTGGCTTCCCTCCCTTAAAATCCTTCCTTGCCCTCAAGGGAGTCCTGAACCTGGCCACCTCTGCCCATTCCCCACAAAAATTCTGGGATAGCTGTGAGACAATACAGATTGGTGGTATTTGTTAACTGCTTACTACATGCCAGGTACTGTACTAACCGCTGGAGTGGATACAACCAAATCATGGTTGGATGCAGTCCCTGTCCCACGTGAAGCTCACAGTCTTAATCCCCATTTCACAGATGAGGAACTGAAGCATAGAGAAGTGAAGTGATGTGTCCAAGGTCACCCAGCTGACAAGCAGAGGAGTCAGGATTAGAACCCAGGTCCTTCTGGCTCCCAGGCCCATATTCTATCAACTAGGCCATGCTGCTTCTCCGTTGCCACTGCTCAGGTCTGGCTAGATAAACTTCATGTGCCCTAGCTGTGGTGGTCCCTACCTAGAACACTGTTGAGTCTGGTCCCCTGATTGCCCTGGGCCTAAAGGAAAGATCATGGACCTTGGATTCAGGAGTCCTAAGTTCTAATCTTCGGTCTGCCACTTCCCTGTTGTGTGACTTTGGGCAAGACATTAAACTTCTCTGTGCTCCAGTTTCATCTTCTGGCAAAGGGGGATTCAATATGTGTTCTCTGTCTTTTTACTGTCCACATTGAATGGGGATTGAACCCCATCTGATTATCTCATATATCGTCCAGTGTTCAATCCAGTGCTTGGCACAGAGTAAGCACTCAAAAATTATCATTATTATTGTTATTATCACTGTTACTACTATAATTGTTATTATTACTGCCAGAGGAGTACAGGGTTTTTGATTATCAATAAATTATTTCAAGGAATGTGTCTTGTGCCTTCCCCAGTGTGAGTTAACAGTTGTACATATTATCAATTACCTGTGATTTGTTTCATAGTCTGCCTTCCTGGCTAGAGTGTGAGCTTCTTGAGGAACAGGGATCATGTCTATGAATCCTATTGTATTCACCCAAACACTTACTACAGTGTTCTGCACAAAACAGGTGATCAACCAATACTGCTAGAAGATTGGTTTCTTGAAGGCAGGGAGTGTGTTTCTTATCCCTCTTGTACTCGCCCAAATGCACACAGTAAACATTCTATAAATAAGGCCGACAGATTGATTGGTATTTGCTGAGCATCTACTCTTTACAACGTTGTATTAAGCATTTATAAAATTATATATAAGTTTACTTATAAAAGTACTTTGATTTCATCTATCTCACTGATGACCTCTCACCCACGTCCTGCATCCGGCCTATGCTATTGATGTCTGTCTACTTGTTTTGTTTTGTTGTCTGTCTCCCCCCTTCTAGACTGTGAACTGTTGCCAAATTGTACTTTCCAAATGCTTGGTACAATGCTCTGCACACAGTAAGCGCTTGATAAATATGATTGAATGAATGAATACCCTCCCTCTCCATATCTGACAGAAAAATACACTCCCCGCCTTCAAAACCTTATTGAATGCACATCTTCTCCAAGAGACCTTCCCTTACTAAGCCCTCATTTCTTTTTTCTTCCACTCTCTTCTGCATCGCCCTGCCTTGTTCCCTTTTTTCATTCTCCCTCTTATCTTAAATCCATGTCAGAGATCATGAGTTCAAATTCCGACTCTGCCACTTGTCAGCTGTGTGACTGTGGGCAAGTCACTTCACTTCTCTGTGCCTCAGTTCGCTCATCTGTAAAATGGGGATTAACTGTGAGCCTCACGTGGGACAACCTGATGACCCTGTATCTACCCCAATGTTTTGAACAGTGCTCTGCACATAGTAAGCGCTTAACAAATACCAACATTATTAATATCCATAATTTTATTTATATTAAAGTGGGTCTCCTCCTCTAGACTGTAAACTCGTTGTTGGCAAGGAAAGTGTCTGTTATATTGTTATATTGTACTCTCCTAAACACTTTATACATTGTCTGCACACAGTAAGTGCTCAATAACCATGATCAATTGATTATTAAATAATTATTTTCTGTCCTCAAAAACCAAACAATCTGATAGGGGAGACAGACAGAACTGATGTAGAAATTTAGAGCAAATAGTTTTATAAATATCGATTGCTATGTGACTGGGCAAATCACTTTACTTCTCTGTGTCCCACTTTCCTCATCTACAAAATCGGCATGAAATTACTACCTGTTCTACCTCCTATTTAGGACTGTACGCCCCATGTGGGACAGGGACTGAATCCGACCTGATCATCCGGTACCTACTCTTTAGTGTTTAGCACATAGTCAGCGCTTAACACATAACAAAATGACTTTTTTTTCATCTCTGAGACCTCCGCGGTTGTGGCAGCCACCGCCGTGCCCTCACTCATTTGGTAAATTGCGATAGGAATCCAGGTTTTCTCACTACCAGTCCAGTGCTCTTTTCATTAGACCACGCTGCTTCTTTACCGACTCTACTGGACTCTCCCAAGTGCTCAGTAAATCCAGCTGATTGATCCCATTCCAAGAATGGTGGTGCTCTTTGGCTCCCTTTGGCCTGTATCGCACTGCGCCCTTGTGGCAGAGAGGGGTATTGCCTAGGACACTCTAAGATGCGTCTAGTCCCCATCACCATCTCCATGGAAAGACCCAGGAGCGTGAGCGGGAAGATAATAATAGTAATAATGTTGGTATTTGTTAAGTGCTTACTATGTGCCAAGCACTGTTCTAAGCTCTGGGGTAGAAACAAGATAATCAGGTTGCCCCACGTAGGGCTTGCAGTCTTCATACCCATTTTACAGACGAGGTAACTGAGGCACAGAGAAGGGAAGTGACTTGCCCAAGGTCACATCTGACAAATAGCAATGCCGGAATTAGAACCCATGACCTCTGGCTCCCAAGCCCGGGCTCTTTCCACTGAGCCACGCTAGATCCCCCCCCCCATCTCCATATGCCCAGAGGTGGGGTAGGGAAAATAACCTCACCGCAGCGCCGGGATCCGCTCCGGGCTCTAGACCTGGATTCCAATCCCAGCTCCGCCACATGTCTGTTGTGTGACCTTGGGCCAATCACTTAACTTGTCCGAGCTTCACTTTCCTCATCTGTAAAAATGGGGACTGAGTGTGACCCCATGTGGGACAGGGACTGTGTCCAGTCTGATTGACTTGTATGTACTGCAGGGCCTAGAACAGTGTTTTTGGGTCCTTGAAGGCCAGGCCTGGAGGTAACATCATAAAGAGGGGAGGGAGGGCACGAGAAAACATTAGCTCCCCCGGTCCGTCCATCTGCCTTAAGGAAGAAGTCGACTGGGAATCCTGTGGGCTCACCCCATCCCACCCCTCTGTCTGGAGTGCGGAGATGAGTGGCCACTGAGTCGGAGAAGCCTCTGGCAACTTAGAGAAAACACAGAAGTTGACAGGACCCACTTCCAGTAACTACGGTTCAAACCGAAACAGCAAGTCCATCCCGGGAAGCAGTGAATCAGCCCTGGCTCTGGGGTGGGAGGGAGCTTCACCCAAGGGAGCTTCTGGGAGGGATTTAGCCGGAGTGGGAGAGGGAAGGGGGCTGCAATGCGGCCTCCCAGCGGGATACCTTCCACATCCAAGGGGATCCGACTACTGGGGGAGACCCAATCCTTGACCCCAACCCTGGCCCAGCTACTGTCTGGGCAGCAGTGGCCCTGGTCAGACCTGAGACTTCCCCCATGGCAGGGGCACCTTCACTAGGAGACCAGGGTGGGCATACCAAGGGAAGAGATTGGGGGTAGGGGTGTAATGTCAACATGTGTTTCCTTGGATCTCCAGCACGAGGAGGAAATCCCTAGTTGTGCTATTGGAGAATCCTGACTTCTAGTGATTCCCCATCCCAGCCATTCAAGGCCTTGACCCCTCCACGTTTTCCGACCCCCTTCCCCAGCCCCTGCTACCTCCACGGTCAGTCTGAATTACCCCCTTTTTCTTAGTGTTGTGTCTTTCTTAGCTCTCACCCTCTGAGTGTGGTAGGATAGATGTGGGAGCTCTGAGACACCATAATGATAATAATATTCAGTCTATAGTATTTAATGAGTGCTTACTATGTGCAGAGCACTGTACTAAGCTCTTGGAATGTACAATTCGGCAACAGATAGAGACAAATCCCTGCCCAATGACAGGCTTACAGTCTAATCGAGGGGGAGAGACGGACCAAAGACAAGATAATCATGATAAATAGACTCAAGGGGAAGTATACCTCATTAACAAAATAAATAGGGTAATACAAATATATATAAATGAGCACAGTGTTGAGGGGAGGGGAAGGGAGAGGGAGAAGAGCAGAGGGAAAGGGGGCTTAGCTGAGGGGAGGTGAAGAGGGTAAGGGGGAGGGAGCAGAGGGCAGAGGGGGAGCAGAGAGGGAGCGGAGGGAGCAGAAGGAAAGGGGAAGTTCAGTCTGGGAAGGCCTCTTGGAGGAGGTGAGTTCTCAGTAGGGCTTTGAAGAGGGGAAGAGAGTTAGTTTAGCGGAGGTGAGAAGGGAGGCCATTCCAGGACAGCGGTAGGATGTGGGCCAGAGGTCGACGGCAGGATAGGCATGAATGAGGGTCGGTGAGGAGGTGAGCAGCAGAGGAGTGGAGCGTGCGGGGTGGGCAGTAGAAAGAGAGAAGGGAGGAGAGGTAGGAGGGGGCAAGGTGATGGAGAGCCTTGAAACCCAGGGCGAGTAGTTTTTGTTTCGTGTGGAGGTTGATAGGCAACCACTGGAGGTTAAGCAGGGGAGTGACATGCCCAGAGCGCTTCTGCAGGAAGATGATCCAGGCAGCAGAATGCAGAATAGACTGGACTGGGGAGAGACAGGAGGGAGGGAGATCAGAGAGAAGGCTGACACAATAATTCAGCCGGCATATTACACGAGCTTGTACCAGCCAGATAGCCATTTGGATGTAGAGGAAAGGGCAGATATTGGCCATACTGTAAAGGTGAGACCAGCCGGCAATGGTGACGGATTGGATGTGTGGGGTGAATGAGAGAGCTGAGTCAAGGATGACACCAAAGTTGCGGGCTTGAGAGACGGGAAGGATGGTTGAACCATCCACAGTGACAGGGAAGTCAGGAAGAGGACAGAGCGTGGGAGGGAAGATGAGGAGCTCAATTTTGGACATGTTGAGTTTTAGGTGGCGGGCAGACATCCAGGTGGAGACGTCTTGGAGGCAGGAGGAGAGACGAGCCTGAAGGCAGGGGGAGAGGACAGAGGCAGAGATGTAGATCCTTGTGTCATCTGCATAGAGATGGTAGTTGAAGCCGTGAGAGCGAATGAGTTCACCGAAGGAGTGAGTGTAGACGGAGAACGGAGAGGGCCAAGAACTGAATCTTGAGGAAGCCCAACAGTTAGAGGATGGGAGGGGGAGGAGGACCCTGCGAAGGAGACCGAGATTGAACGGCTAGAGAGATAAGAGGAGAACCAGGAGAGGACGGAGTCCATGAAGCCAAGGTGAGATCAGGTGTGGAGAAGAAGGGTATGGTCAACAGTGTCAAAGGCAGCTGACAAGTCAAGGAGGATTAGGATAGAGTAGGAGCCATTGGATTTGGCAAGAAGAAGGTCGTGGGTGACCTTAGAGAGAGAGTTTCAGGAGACTGGAGGGGACGGAAGCCAGATTGGAGGGTGTCCAGGAGAGAATGGGAGTTAAGGAATTCTAAGCAGCGAGTGTAGACGACTCGTTCTAGGAGCTTGGAAAGGAAGGGTAGTAGGGAGATAGGGCGATAACTGGAAGGGGAGGTGGGGTCGAGAGAGGGTTTTTTTTAGGATGGGGGAGACATGGTATGTTCGAAGGCAGAGGGGAAGAAGCCATTGGAGAGTGAGCGGTTAAAGATAGAAGTTATAGAGGGGAGGAGGGAAGTGGCGATGGTTTTTATAAAGTGAGCGGGATTGGGGTCCGAGGCACAGGTGGAGGGGATGGCATTTGCGAGGAGGGAGGAGATCTCCTCTGAGGATACTGCAGGGAAGGATGGGAAAGTAGAGGAGAGGGTTGGGGGGTGGGGGAGGCAGGATGGGGAGGGGTGACTTTGAGGAGCTCAAACCTGATTGTGTTAAATTTTCATGATGAAGTAGGTGGCCAGATCTTTGGGGGTGAGGAATGGGGGAGGGGGAGGAACAGGGGGCCTTAGGAGAGAATTAAAGGTCCGGAATAATTGGCGGGGGTGACGGGCATGGATGTCAATGAGGGAAGAAAAGAAATTTTGCCTGGCGGAAGAGAGGGCAGGGTTAAGGCAGGAAAGGATAAAATTACAATAGTTAAGGTTGGCTTGGTGCTTGGACCTTCGCCAGCAGCGCTCAGCGGCTCGAGCATAGGACCGTAGGAGGGGGACAGAGACAGTGACCCAAGGCTGTGGGTTAGTGGAGCCAGAGCAGTGGAGGGAAAGGGGGGCGAGAGAGTTGAGATGAGTAGAGAGGGTGGAGTTGAGAGCGGTAACCTGATCATCGAGAGTGGGAAGAGAGGGCAGGGGGGCAAGGTGGGGAGAGATGCTTTTGGAGAGATGGATGGGATCAAGAGAGCGGAGGTCTCTGTGGGGGAGTAGTACAGATTTGCAGGGGGAGAGAGTGTGTGAGAGAGGAGGCAGGTAAGAAGGTTATGGTCTGAGAGAGGGATTTCAGAGTTGGGGAGGGAGGAGATAGTGCAGGGGTAGGAGATGACGAGATCGAGGGTGTGACCAAGTTGGTGAGTGGGCGAGGCATGGTGGAGCAGGAGGTTGGCAGAGTCGAGGAGTGATAGCAGGCTGGCGGCAGAGGAGTCACCGGGTATATCCATGTGGATGTTGAAGTCTCCGAAGATCAGAGTCGGCAGAGAGGAGAGAGGGAAGGTGAGAAAGGGGTCAAGGTGGTTGAAGAAGTCGGTGGTGGGACCAGGAGGGCGGTAGATGACGGCTCCAAGAATCTGGAGGGGGTGGAGGAGGCGAATGATATGGGCTTCAAAGGAGGGGACGGAGAGGGAAGGGGGAGGAGGGATAGTGTGGAAGCAGCATCGGGATAAGAGAAGGAAGCCGACGCCTCCTCCCTTTCCGGTGAGTCTGGGGGAGTGGGAGAAGGAGAGGCCTCCGCTGGAGAGAGCAGCAGAAGAGACTGTGTCTCAGGATTGAGCCAGATCTCCGTAAGGGCGAGGAGGAGGAGAAAGCTGGAAAGGAAAATGTCAAGGATGAAAGGTAGTTTACCTGTAATGGAGCAGGGATTCCAAAGGCCACACTTGACAGCAGCTGTGGGTGCAGGGGAAGGAGGGGGAAAGAGATGGGGGAGGGGAGGGTTAGGATGGGAATGAGATGGCGGGGCCCGGGACGGGGAGAGAGGGATGAGGGGTGGTGGTGGGACAGGAGGACTGGGATGGGGCGTGGGTGGGGAAGAGGGAAGGGGAGGGGGAGGGAGGAGGGTGTTTGGTGGGGAGGAGCACAGCGGGAGGCGGTAGAGGGGTGGCGCTGGTAAAGAGTGGCTCTAGGGCGGGGGTGGGGAGGAAAAGAGGAGGCAGAGGAGAGAGCTGGAAAGAGCTGGGCAGGAGAGGGGAAGGGGAAGGTGAGGATCGGGTGGGAAGATGGGAGGAGGGGCGGTGGAAGGACATGATGACGTCAGAGAGGAAGGTGGCAGCACTGAGAACAATTAACAATAACATGCAAAACCGGTAATATAGTAACATGATACAATAAGATATTATTAATAAGCGGGTGATGACCAGGGTCGGGTGTTGACTTGACTAAGGGTCAATAGGTTCAAAATCAAAAGGCTAGCGGCAAGGAGAGTCCTGGGGCTCGTGGTCCAAGTGTCTCTGAGGTGGCGAAGGGATCCCTGTGGTTGTCCGATTTGGGGAAGGGTGGAGCTGATGTAGGGGATAGGGGTGGAGAAACTCATGGGGAGAGGAGTAGTTGCGGGCGCAGGTAGCAGCTAAAGTAACACAGTAAGAACAAGGACAGTGTTGCCCAAGGATGGGGGTGGGGAAAGGGTGGGCGGGGAATATCTATCACCTCTGGTGAGAGCACAGGGGAGGAGGGAGTGAGGGCTCCCCAAAGGATGGCCGCTTCTGGGCGGAGGGGGAGGAGGGTGGTTGGGGATGTAATGTTCCACGTCCCGGGGTTGGGGGGGGGGGGTGCGGCTGGGGAGCACAATGTTCCATGGCCGGGAGTGGGGGGAGCAGGGGAGCGCAATGATCCACGACTCCGGGTGCGGGGGGAGCACAATGTCCGACGACTCTTGGGGGGGAGGGGAAGGGGGTGCTGGGGAGAACAGAGTCCTACTGTACGGGTTTGCTACCAGGAGGGGCTACGAGGGGGTGTAAGACCGGAGGGGGGGTGTTTGGAAGTAGGAGGGTCAGGGAAAGTAGGGGGAGGTCTGGGAGCTACTCGTGGATCTGGTGGCTGTGGGGCATGCGGTGGCGTGGGAGGGGGTGTGGATCCTCAGTGTCGGAGTCCTTGGGCGGGGTGCAAGGAGTCCGGGTTGGGGAGCTGATCATAATCCCGGGGGCAGGTCACTGAAGTCTGATAGCGCGGCTCCAAGGGTGCGGAGGTCCCGAGTCCACGTGGCGGCGATCAGTGGAGGAGAAAGATTCAGCCCGTCCAAGGCGCAACTCCAATGGAGAGGCGGATCCGGCACAATTGTGTCGGCGATCGGAGGCCTTACCATAAGGAACAGGTACCCTATAGTGGGAGATAATCACTAAAACAAATTATGGATTGGGAAAATATGCTATTTACATAAGTGCTGTGGAACTGGAATGAACATCAAAGTGTTCTGTCACTCAAGAGGGTAAATAAAGAAAAACAGCTCACAAGACTATCAGAAGCAGGAAATACTTTGGATATGGTCAAAAGGAAAATCAACCAAATCCTGACTCTAAATGCCATCTGTTCTTATCTACCCTAGGTCCTTATCTCATCTGGGTTCTTGGCTTTTCCTGAGATCTTCTAAAAGCCACTTATCGGCACCCATGTTCTTCAAGAAACAAAATCTCCTTGTCTTCAGCTCCAAGAGTTAAGGGACAAACCTACTTCAGGTTGAGGGCGGGATGGAGGGGAGGGGAAGAGAGATAGTGCAGCAGTGGGAAAGAGAGTGTGAAGTGAGAGAGACAGGAAGTGGGGGTAGAAAAGGAAGTGTAGGTACAGCACTCATGATGCCAGGTTCCTCTAAGTGCACCTCTGATGTGTTAACTGGCATCAACTGTGTGACTTTGGGCAAGTCACTTCACTTCTCTGTGCCTCAGTTACCTCATCTGTAAAATGGACATTAAGACTGTGAGCCCCACATGGGACAACCTGATTACTTAGAGAAGCAGCGTGGTGCAGTGGAAAGAGCACGGGCTTTGGAGTCAGGGCTCATGAGTTCGAATCCCAGCTCGGCCACTTGTCAGCTGTGTGACTGTGGGCAAGTCACTTAACTTCTCTGTGCCTCAGTTCCCTCATCTGTAAAATGGGGATTAAGACTGTGAGCCCCACGTGGGACAACCTGATTCCCCTGTGTTTACCCCAGCGCTTAGAACAGTGCTCTGCACATAGTAAGCGCTTAACAAATACCAACATTAAAGTAATTGCAGGGAGAAAGTTGGGCTCATCTTGTCCCAGATTGGTTGGCAAGAGGGAGCAGAGTCTGAGAAATTCCAGAGATATTCCAGTCTGAATGTCAGTGTGGATTAGTGCTCAGCTAGTTACAAAATGGCACCTTCCCCCCGCCACCACCACCACCTCCACCCTGACACACACTAATCACTCCCTGAGGGAGTGGAGAGATGAGGAGAGCTACTGATAAATGCTGCCTCAGCCTTGTCCTAACGGAGCCTCATTGTCCGTGAGCTGCCCTCCCAGGCTAAATTCACAAGTGATGCGGGTAAGACAAAAATGGCAAATGGCATTTTAGAAAGAGGAACCAGGTAACAGAGTCAAGTATGGACTGGAGTGGGAAGAGTGTGGAAGAAAGAGGACAAGTGAGGAGGGGGATACTCTAAAAAATCTCCTCACTGGTCTCTTGCCAACATATGTATCATGCGCGCACACACACACACACACACACACACACACAGAATCTTGTCTTTGGTATTTGAAGAAGATATTGCTGATGGTGTAATTCATTCAATCATTCATTTGTATTTATTGAGCAAAGTACTAAGCTCTTGGAAGGTACAATTCTGCCCTAAAGAGAGACAATCACTGCCCCACTAGCTTACAGTCCAGAAGGAGGAGAGACAGACATCAAAACAAGTAAACAGGCATCAATAGAAATAAATAGAATTTTAGATATATACACATTAAAACAAGTAAATAGGGATCAATAGAAATAAATAGAATGCATACATTGGCGTCTAAGTGAATATGAAAAATCTAAGGGAACAGCCACTGTCCTGGCTGAATTATTCATGCAATTAGTCCATTAGTGATATTCAAAGTGAAAAGGGTTGTGCTAAGCAGCTGGGAGAGTACAATATCATAGAGTTGAGCACTTGAGTCTAGATTGAACTAAGTGCTTGGATGAACACAATATAAATCAATAGTCACAATAGAGTAATTAGACAAGACTGCCCCTGTTGTGTTGTCTTTATATTTAGAGCATCTGCGCTGTTTCTCCTTTGCCTCTTACTTTTTTGATCCTAACAGAGTTACTGTTACAAAACTCCCTTCCTGATCAGAGTGCACTATGCTGGTCTCCCTAGAACTATTGATTCCCAGCTGGGATTTAGTATGATCTGAGGCTTTGTTTTATCATGCACTTATATAGCCTCCCATGTCTCTCTTGCTTTCTGTTTAATTTCAGCTCTCCAGGCGACATTTATTTGGGTATCCTGCTGCTGGCCATTCTTCTCTTGTTCCTCCTTCCCCAGAACAACTATGTTTCAGCGAGCATAGCTTCAAAGCTTAGGAGACTGACTTCATTTCAGATCTTCATTGCCCATGGTACTGTCTTGCTATCTGATGTTAAGAATATGACTCGGAATGTTGCCTATGGAAATGCTCCTAATGTCAGAAGTGACATCTGTAGGGATAGGGTGTCCACACTGTAATCTAGCCAGGGTATGACAAGTGCCTGCACCAGGATGGTGTCCATTTGGATGGTGAGAAAGCAGTCAATCTGGGAGACGTTAAGCAGGAACATCTAGTGGGATTTAGCCACAGACTGAATATGGGAATGGAAAGAGCAAGGGGTCAAGGATGATGCCAAGTATTGCCAAGTGTAATGGGAAAGTGAGGAAAAGGAGTATCAGTGAGAAGGAAGTTGAGGAGTTTAGTTTTGGAAACGGTGAGCTTGAGGCCTAAATGGGACATGCCTGTGGAAATGATTTGGAGGGAGAGAGAAATCCAATATTGCAGAGGAGGAGAGAGGTCGGGGTAGGTGGAAAGACAAGATTGTGAGACATCCTGAGGCAAAGGATAGGCTTCAGTTGTGTTGGAACCCAGGTTCCCATTTAGGTAAGGGATTACTATTTATTTCTATTCTCATCTTTATTCTCATCTTTATTCTTATAATTATATTTGTTAATCATTTACTATGAGTCAAGCTCTGTTTTTAGTACTTGTTTAGATGCAAGTTAATTAGACTGGATACAGCTCCTTTTATTCATTCAATTGTATTTATTGAGCATTTACTTTTGTGCAGAGCACTGTATTAAGCGCTTGGAATGTACAATTCGGCAACAGATAGAGAACAATCCTTGCCCAACGATGGGCTCACAGTCTAAAACGGGGAGACAAGCAGCAGAAATGAAACAAGTAGTCAGGCATCGGTACCATCAAAATAAATGAATAGAATCATAGACACATCATTAATAAGAGTGATAAATAATTTATACCAATATACACAAATGCTGTGTGGAGGGGAAGGGGGTAATGCAAAGGGAGGGAGTGGGGGGAATGGGGAGGGGAAGAGGAGAAGAGGGAAAGGGAGGGCTTAGTCTGGGAAGGCCTCCTGGAGGAGGTGAGCTCTCATTAGGGCTTTGAAGAGGGGAAAGAGTTAGTTTGGCGGATTTGAGGAGGAGGGCATTCCAGGTCAGTGGTAGGACGTGGGCCAGGGGTCGATGGTGGGACAGGGAGAACGCAGCACAGTGAGGAGTTAGCGGCAGAGGAATGGAGTGTATGGTGTGGGCTGTAGAAGGAGAGAAGGGAGGTGAGGTAGAAAGGGGCAAGGTGATGGAGAGCTTTAAGCCAAAGGTGAGAAGTTTTTGTTTCATGTGAAGGTTTATAGGCAACCACTGGAGGCTTTTGAGGAGGGGAGTGACTTGCCCAGAGCGTTTCTGTAGAAAGATAATCCAGACAGCGGAGTGAAGTATAGACTGAAGCAGGGTGATACAGGAGGATGGGAGATCAGAGAGGAAGCTGATGCAATAATCACATCAGGATATTATGAGAGATTGTACCAGCAAGGTAGCAGTTTGGATGGAGAGGAAAGGGCAGATCTTGATGTTGTGAAGGTGTGACCGGCAGGTTTTGGTGATGGATTGGATGTGTGGGATGAATGAGAGAGCAGAGTCAAGGATGGCACCAAGGCTGTGGACTTGTGAGATGGGAAGGATAGTAGTGCCATCAACAGCTTCTGTTCCACATGAGACTCATACTTTAAGTAGGAGGGAGAACAGGTTTCTAATCTCCATTTTATAGACAAGAAAGCCGAGGTGAGGAAAAGTTGAGTGATTTCTCCAAGATCCCATAGCAGGCATTTGGCATAACTGGATTGGAACACATGTCCCCTCACTCCAAGTTCCGTGCTCTTTCCTCTCGGTCATGCTGCTTCCACGATAGATTTCTAACTATATTTATGTTGGATAGAACAGTCAGACCAAGCAGAAAGATGTCCACTGGTCTGGGGTACGCAGTGTCCTGACAACCCTCATTAGATGGGAGGGGCATGCTATTTGAAGTTAATAATAATAATAATAATGTTGGTATTTGTTAAGCGCTATGTGCCGAGCACTGTTCTAAGCGCTGGGGTAGACACAAGGGAATCAGGTTGTCCCACGTGGGGCTCACAGTCTTAATCCCCATTTTACAGATGAGGTAACTGAGGCACCGAGAAGTTAAGTGACTTGCCCCAAAGTCACACAGCTGACAAATGGCCGAGCCGGGATTTGAACCCATGACCTCTGACTCCAAAACCCGTGCTCTTTCCACTGAGCCACGCTGCTTCTCCAGCGTTCTATGCTAACAACTGAAGGCAGGGCCTACTTGAGGCCCATTTCAGGCCTGCAAAGCTAGGTAGAACCCTCTATTCACAGTGTGATGATAATCATAACAATGATAGTGTAACAATAATAAAGCCCCCAATTTACTCAGCCCTACTGTTAACCCAAGGTGTTGCAAATCAATGGCATTTATTGAGTGCTAACTGTGTGAAGAGTACTGTACTAAGGGTTTGTCACGTGATGTATCTCACACTACCCCAGCACCTCTGTGCCATTGCATTTGACTGCCACCTTACAGGTGAGTATATTGAGGTCCGGAGAGATGGAGTGACTTGCCCAAGGTCACTCAGCAAGCACGTGGCAGTGCTGAGACAAACCTCCAGGTTTCCTGACTCTCAGACCCAGGCCCTTTCCACAAGACCATGAGGATATTGAGGATACTATTTATTAAGTGGTTACTATACACCTACCTCTGGGGTGGAAACAAGATAATCAGACTGAACACATTCCCTGTCCCCCTTCTGGCTCAGAGTCTAAAGGGATGAGGCACAGAGAGATTCAGTGACCTGTCCAAGATGTCACAGAAGGCAACTAGCAGAAGCTCGGTCTCCTGACTCCTAGTGCCATCATTGGACCCTGTGGGAAATTTCCCTCTACCTCTGGAAGATAAAGTCCTGGTGCTGGCCAGGTGTCCACCATTCCCCCATTGGCCAATCTTCACCCATCAGCACCTGCAGCTCCCCTGGGTCTTTAGGCCCAGAGAAAAAGCTGGGGATGAGGCAATCTGGCACCTGAGAACCAACAATGAGAAAGATGAGGGTCAGAGGAGGTGAAGGATTGCATAAAAAACCACTGGCATCAGTGAATAAAGTGAAGGCAGTAATAATGTAGTAGTAATAATGATAAATAATAATAATGATAATAATAATGAAAATCACTGTGCTATTTGTTAATAGACACAAGGTAATCAGGTTGGAGACAGTTTCTGTACCAGATGGGGTTCACAGCTTAAAGAAGAGAACAGACATTTAAATCACAATTAGCAGATGAGGAATTTGAGGCTCAGAAAAGTTAAGCCACTTTCCCAAGGTCCCACAGTAAACAAGTAGTGGAGCTGGAATTAGAACCCATGTAAATCCCCAGTCCCTGCCCTGGCTCTTCTTGCTCTGTCTCCATGCTTTTCTCTCCCTTCCCCTTGATCCTTTATTCTCTCTGTACTTTCCATTAATTCCTCTCCCTTGGGTTCCCCTCTCCTCTTTCCTGCTCTGCCTTTTTAATCTCTTTATTCTTTCTCTCTTGCTCTCCATTATCCTTCTCTCTACCTCCTCCTATCCCTTTTCTTTTTATTCCCATGTCTCTCATTTCTTTCCCCTCCTGTCCCTTCTCCTTTTCTCCTCCTGCCCTTTCTCTCTTTCCCCCAGGGCCTCTCTCCCTTTCTCTGCCAGTCTTTTTTCCCTTTTTCCCTTTTCCTTTTCCACTGTCCTTTTCCCTTTTCTCCTCTCTCCTCCCCACCCCTTCTCGACACAGCTCTCATCACTCTTTCTAGCCATACCCTCTGGTCACCTACTGGGAAAGGCAGGAAGACAACAGAGTTTTTCTTGTTCCACAAAAACCCATCCTGCTGTGAGCCCACCCTGAAGCCACACAGAATGTAGAACATGTCTCCTTCCTGCTCAAGACAGGGCTGGTCTCATGGACTGAGCAAGCTCAGTGAGCTCTCTCTTTCTCTCTCTCTCTCTCTCTGGTGTCCATGAGTTACTATCTCCCTTCCCTCCACCATGATATCCAAGAGGAGTAGAGACCAGTCTCAGCTCACACACACAGTGGTCCCTTCAGGTGTCACAGAATCCAACATCCGGAGAGGAGAGACTGAGAGTCACCAGACCTCTTCCCACATTTCCTTGAAATTTTCCCAAGGATCCCATTGGAATCCTACCTAGTCTTACCCGATTCCAATCTGGACAGTAGCAGGCCATCCTTGCTGAATTGAGGGGTGTGATTCCTACATTCACTGAGAGAAAACTAAATTGGGACCAAGTGAGATCTGGGAACCTTCTAAGTGGTTTCTGTAAGCTGCCCTGGGGACAGTGTAGATAGTAGTCCTGAATTAAACTGGACATCCCCATGAATTAATCATCATTTTTGTTTCCCTCTTCCGCTCTCTGTCACTCTCCATCTCTGATCAGATTGGACATAGTCTCTATCCCCTATTGAGGCACAGAGACTAAGAGGGAGGGAGAGTAGAGAGCTTGTCCCCATTTAACAGGAGAGGAATCTAAGACATAGAGAGATGCAGTGACCACAAGAGATAACTATCAGAACCTATGTCTCCTGACTCCTTATTCCATCATCAGTCCATGTGGGAAGTTTCCATCAACACCCTGGAAGCTGATGTCATGGTGCTGGTCAGGTGTCCATCATTCTCCTAGTGGTCAATGATCACCAATCAGCACCCACAGCTTCCTCGGGTCTCTGGGCTAGGGAAATAAGCTAGGAATGAGGCAGTCTGGCCCCAGACAGGTCAACAGTGGTGGAACTGGGGGTGGTGGTAAAGGTGGTGAAGAACCGGCTAGGAAACCATTGCCATCAGTGAACAACCTGAAGGAGGTAAAAATGGGATTATCATTATTACTATTGCTGTTATTGATTTTAGGTCCTTAATCTAAGCCAAACACGATTCTAAGCTTTGGGATAAATAAAGGATAATCAGGTTAGACACAATCCTTGTCCCAAATGGGTTTCACCATCTAAATAAGAGTGAGAACAGGCATTTAATTCCCATTTTAAAGAGAGGAACCTGAGACCCGAGAGGAAACTAAGACCCAGAAAAATTAAGTGGCTTGCCCAAGGTCCTTCAGGAAACAAGTGACAGAAATGTTTCAGTTCAGTATGGCTTAGTGGAAAGAGCTCGGGGTTGGGAGTTAGAGGTCATGGGTTCTAATGCTGGCTCTGACACTTATCAGCTGTGTGCCTTTGAGCAAATCACTTCACTTCTGTGTGCCTCATTTACTGTACTAAGCACTTGGGATAGGACAATATAACACAAAGTGGCTGCCCACAACGAGGTTACTACCTAGTCCCTCTCTTTTTCTCTCTATCCTCATCCTATATCCTTTTTCTCATCCTATTTCCTTCTTTCTTTTTGTTTCAGCCCGTCTATCACTCTCAGTGTGTCTTTCTGTCTCTCACTCTTGGTCCCTCTGCCTCTCTCTATAACTCTCTCATTCAGTCTGGGTGTCTGTCTCTCTCTCCATTTCTCTCATTCCCAGGTTATGCTACTGAAGGATCTCTTCTGTCATTGTGGAATGAAAAGAATCGTTGCCATTGAGCTTGTCTATGGGATCCTCTTTCTGGTACAGATTGTCTTTGGAGTCTCAGGGAATGTATTCCTCCTCCGGGTTTATGCACAAAAGGTCTGCACCACCTACCAGCTGAAACCTCCAAACATGTACCTCGCCCATCTGGCCCTGGCCAACACCATAGCCCTTCTCAGCCGGTGTTGAAGAATTTCCTGGGTGACGTCGGTTGTAAAATCCTCTTATACATTTATTGAGTAACCCGCGGTTGTAAAGGAAGCAGCCTGGCTCAGTGGAAAGGGTCAGGGCTTCGGAGTCTGAGGCCATGGGTTTGAATCCCAGCTCTGCCACTTGTCAGCTGTGTGACTGTGGGTAAGTCACTTCACTTCTCTGTGCCTCAGTTCCCTCATCTGTCAAATGGGGATTAACTGTGAGCATCACGTGGGACAACCTGATTACCCTGTATCTACCCCAATGCTTAGAACAGTGCTCTGCACAGAGTAAGCGCTTAACAAATACCAACATTATTAACATTATTATTAAAATCCTCTTATACGTTTATCGAGTATCCCGGGGTCTTGCCATCTGCACCACTTGCCTCCTGAGCGTCTTCCAGGCCTTCACCATCAGCCCTGGCACCTCCCAGTGGGCAGGAGTCAAAACTCAATTCCCCAAGTGCATCCTCCCCTCCTGTCTCCCCTCCTGGGTCCTCAATCTGCTGTTTGACATGACTACACCAATTTTCATCACGGGCCTTGGAAACAGCACCAACATGAACTTTGTCATCCTGAAATACTGTTCCTCCATCAGTAACAGTACAGTCACAACCCTGGTCAATGCGGTGGTGCTCTCCCTCCGTGATATGTTCTTCGTGGGACTCATGAATGTGGCCAGTGGCTACATGGTGTTTGTCCTACACAGACACCACCAGCAGGTCAGAGACCTCCATGCACCCAGATGCTCCCCCAAGGCAATGCCCGAGGTCAGAGCAGCAAAGAGAATCATTGCCCTGGTCACCCTCTACATCCTCTTCCATGGACGGAACATAGTCACCCTGAGTGTTTTATTAAATATGAAGATACATTCCCCTCTCATCCTTCAGAGCAACAACTTTATATCCTTAACTTTTTCAGCTGTCAGACCATTTCTGATGATTCTCAGTGACAGGAGGATAAGAATGTCTGGAAAAGGGATTCTTATATTCCCAACTGGGAACCCTCGTAGGGTCTTGGGAAATTGTGCATGCCTGTTAGGGAGCTGGGGAATTCAGGGATCTGGGGGACAAGATAGACATGGAAGTGGGATGGAGGGGCTAGAGACGTCTTGTCCTGTAAGTCTTATTCTCCTGTATACTCGGGGGCCTGATACCTCAATCTCCACTGAGCTGGCTTCCATGTCTGTATGTTTTTGTGATGTGGAAGCAGAACTGTTTGGTGTCCTGGTACCTTTGTCCAAGTTTCCTCCAGGACAGTGCCACCAAACAATGCTTGTTAATTCTGAGAGCCACTGGTTTGGGGAAGGGGGCTAACCCAGAAAAGGGAAGCAGTTGGTAACACTGGGGGTAATTTCAGGTTTGTCAGGGTCTGCCAGCATTCCCGCTGTGCATGGCTTTTCATACAAGGACCAGGCCAGGGAGTGTGAAAACATGAGTGCAAAACATCCCCTATAGTGCAAATAAAAATTCAAGTACATGTCTTGTTGGTGGCATGACTGGTGTCTGACCAATGCTCAACAAAATGGCAAAGAGCCAGAAAATGTGCATGACTGAGTTTTTAAGAGCACAGTAAGCAAGTATGGAAGAAATTCACTCTCCACCACACAATCTTATATACATTTTCACCACCAGAAATATAAATGGGTAGAAGCATGGCCTAGTGGACAGAACACAGGCCTTGGAGTCAGAAGGACCTGTGTTCTAATCTTGATTCTGCCACTTTAATTCATTCATTTCATAAATTCAATTGGATTTATTGAGTACTTACTCCATACAGATCACAATACTAAACACCTGGGACAGAACAATGTAACACTGAACAGACACAGGCTGGGAGACCTTGGAGAAGTCACTTCACTTCTCTGAGCCTCAGTTACCTCAGCTACAAAATGGAGTTTAAGACCACAAGCTCCATGTGGGGCAGAGACTGTGTCCAACCTGACTAATCTGTGTGAACCCCAGTGCTTATTACAGTGCCTGGCCCATAGTTAGCACTGAACAAATACTATAAAAAGTCTTGCAAGCAAAGGACAGGTCTTGGAACCAAAGGAGAACTCTCCTACCTCTCTCCTTATTATTTTTATTCTTATCATCATCGTCTTGATTATTTACTAATTTTAGCCATAGTTGTTTTAGACTTAGTAGTCCCAGCAGGATAGTAGTAATGGAAATGATTGTAGCATTTATGGAGCACTTTCTTGGTGCACTGTACTGTACTACAAATTTGGAACGAAAAGAAAACCAAATGGATACATATCAACCCAATGATCTAACCAGAGAGACCAGCATAAAAATAAAAAGAGCGGATAATAAGCACCACGAGATCTGAGATCTCCCATTTTAACTCTAGTTTGTCTTAGAGTCTGGTACGTTAGAGTTGGTAGACACGATCCCTAACGAACAAGAACTACAGTCTAGAGGGGAGGCAGACATTATAAAAATTGCTAACTGGGGAAATGACAGAGTTTAAGACATGTACCTACCACTGTGGGGCTGGGCAAGTGGCATCAAAGTGCTTAAAGGCTGTAGACCTGAGAGCCTAGGTGATGGAAAGTGGGAGGGAGAATAGGGTTGGAAGGACCTCTTGGTGGTTCGGGGAGATAATTATGTAACTAGTGATGTTTGACACTGATGATGAGGATGGTCATGAAGACAAAGATTGATGATTAAAAAGATTAAAATCAGAGATCTTGTATTTGTGTCTACTAAACATGATCAGAGTTTTCTCTGTAATGGTATAGTGAACACATTTATGAATCACCTTCTGTGTTCTAAGTCCTGTACTGTGAGCTTGGAGGACCTCATTGATGATGTTCACTGGTTGGTTTTCATGTTCATTAACTAGTTATTGTACTGAGTGCTGGGATAAATACAAATAATTAGATCAGCCACAGTCCCTGTCCAGTCTTGGACATACAATCTTAACAGTCAAGAGCATTTTTTGAACACTTATTTTATGCAGGCCACTGTACTAAGCACTTGTTAGAGTTCAAAAGACATGATCCATACCCTCAAGGAATTTAAAGCCTAGCGGGTTGTGGGGGGGAGGGAAGAGTGAGGGAGCAGAGAAAGAATTACATTACAGTTGGAAATGAGAAGGAATGTTGTTAAGCACATGGGTTAATGCCTGAGAAATAGATATAGAAGATAAGTACACATATGCAACGTTAAGAAGGAGGTATAGCAGGTATCACGACTCCATTTTACTGGTTAGGAAACTGAAGTCCAGAGAAGCAAAGTGACCTGCTCAAGGTCACACAATAGGCCAGAGGCAGAGCTGGGACTACATCCTGGTTCTCCATATTTACAATTCCATGCTCATTCCTCTGGGCTTTGGAGACAAGGACCGAGGGTAGAGACAGAGACAAAGCAGAATAATGGTAGATTAAGAATAACTATAAATTACAGTGCTAACAAATCAGTATAACTGGGGAAAGATTGGAAAGTCAGGTAAGAAGGGATGACAGCCCAGTATCTGGAAATCTAGGGAACTCAAGTTCTCTAAATATTCTATAGGTTCCTGCACTTGGGAAGCTGTTCTGGGCAGTGGTAGCTACAGAGAGCCAGTCTTCAGGTGGCTCACTGCTCTAGGGGACAAGGACGTTTGGGATGGTGGCCAGTTTACCAGGACTCACTCTTAAATTCTGATGAGGTCTCTCTATCTCAAGAAAACAAAAACTCCTAATGGTTGCTCATTCTTCTCTACAGCAAACGGAGCTTCACCATTGCCTTTCAGACAATCCACCAGTTTTTTTTTTTCCCTTCTACCTGTTATAATAATATCAGCATTTGTTAAGGACTATGTACCGAACATTTCTCCAAGAACTGAGGTAGATATATGCTAATCAGGTCAGAAACAGTCTCTCTCCCACATGGGGTTCACAGTCTTAATCCCCTTTTCCTCAATGAGATAACTGAAGTGCAGAGAAGTGAAATGGCTTGCCTAAGGTCACACAGCAGTCAAGCGCCAAAGTGGGGGTACGAACCCGGGTCCTTCTGACTCCTAGACTCATGCTCTGTCCACTAGAGCATACTGCTTTTCTATCTACACTCTTCTCCCACTCCACACCAGCTTGCGCTTTTCATTCCTCTCAAGCCAACCTACTCACCGTGCTCCTTCTCATGTCTCCCACCACTGACCTCTTGTTCATGCCCTCTCTCCCCCTTAGAAACATCTTCCCTTCATTTATTCATTCAATCATATTTATTGAGCGCTGACTGTGTGCAGAGCACTGTACTAACCATTTGGGAAGTACAATTCAGCAAGAAATAGAGACAATCCCTACCCATCAATGGAATCACAGTTGAGAAGGGGGTGAGAGACAACAGCACACTGGTACACCACAGATCTCCTTTCCCTTAAAGCCTTACTGAAATGCTGGAATGAGTACCAAAATGCTCTGGATAGAACACTCTGCCATAGTATACTTACAATGGCAGACTCAAAAAAAAATAGGAACTCCTCACAAGACTATCATGAGCTTAAAATACTTTGTGTCTGGTCAAAAGGAAAATAACCAAATCCTGGAGCCAAATGCAGTCGGTTCTTATTTACCCTAGTTCCTTAATCTCAACTGGGATCTGGTTCCTCTTTAGCTCTTCCAAAATTCTCTTGGCTGTTACCCATGTTCTTCAGTTCACACGATCTCTTTGTCTTCAGCTCTAAGAGCTGAGGGCCAAAGTTAATTCAGGGTGGTGGGTTGGAGGGGAAGAGAAGAAAGGGGAAGAGAGGAAAGGGTAGAAGAGGAGAAGGAGTAAGGAAGGGAGAGGTACAGGAAATGGAGGAAGAAAAAGGAGTGCAGGAATGGCAATGATAATGCTACTTATCTCTATGGGCATCTCTGATGTGTCAGCTAGCAACTGGTAATAGCAAGGAGAGAACTGGGCTCATGTTGTGCCAGACTAGTGGGCTTCAGGAAGAGGAATCTGAAAATATCCTGAGATTTCTCCTTCTGAGTGTCAGAGTGGATTAGTGCCCAGCGATTCCCTAACTGACACTTTCCCTATCAACCCCCACCCCCTCCACCCACCGACATGCGCACATACACACACACACACAGACAAATAATAGCCTGAGGGAGTGGAGAGATGAATAAACCTTTTAATAAATACTGCCTCAGCCTTGTCCAGACAGAGTCTCACTGTCTGCGAGCTGTCCTCCCAGGCTGAATTCACAATCGGTGTGGGTGAGTAAGACGAAATGGCAAAATGATACTTTAGAAAGGTGATCCAGGCTACCGGGTGAAGTGTGGACTGAAGAGGGAAGAGCATGGAAGAAGAAAGTCCAGTGATCAGTGGCATTTTCTCACTAAGAATACTAATGGCATTTGTTAAGTGCTTACTATGTGCCCACTATTGTTCCAAGAGCTGGGCTAGATACAAGGTAATCAAGGTAGTCCCACGTGGGGCTCACTGTCTTCATCTCTATTTTACAGATGAGGTAGTTGAGGCACTGAGAAGCTAAGTGACTTGTCCAAAGTAACACAGCTGATAAGTGGCAGAGCCAGGATGAGAACCCACGACCTCTGACTCTCAAGCCCGGGCTCTTTCCACTAAGCAACACTGCTTCTCTAGCTACTCACTGCTCTGCTTGACTGCACAAGTAACACGGACAAACACAGAAATGCACACAGATAAACACAAACACACGCACACCCCCGAAGAGGTACACACTCACACATAGGTCTTGTTCTCTATATTTAAAGATAATATCACTGACCGTTTTATTCACCTATAGGTGTGTAAGTGAGGATGAAAAATATAAGGGAACAGCCACAGTCCTGGCGGAATTATGCTTGAAAGCAGCCCATCTGTGGTATTCAGTGAGGAACTCCTGTGTGCAGAGGACTGTACCGAGCAGATTGAAGAGTATAAATACTATAGAGTTGAGCCCTTGAATCCAGACTGAACTAAGTGCTTGAGAAAGTACAAAATAGTAATAAATAATCACCACAGGATAAGTAGGTGAGACTGCCCCTTACTGTGCTCTCTTTGTAGTTTGAACTGTTTCTGAGTTGTATAATAATAGCATCCTGTATTTCCTCAGTCCTATCATTACCCTAAAGTGCTGTCAATCAGTGGTATTTATTGACTGCTTTCTATGTGCAGAGCACTAAACTGAGGGCTTGTCACTTGATGTATCTCACTCTGTCCTCACCATCTCTGTGTCGTTGTATTATGACTGCCACTTTACAAATGAGGAAATTGAAGTCCAGAGAGGTGGAGTGATTTGCCCAAGGTCACCCAGCAAGCACGTGGCAGAGCTGGGACAAGACCCAGGCTCATAAGGATGATATTTAATAAATGGTTACTATGCATCAACCTCTGGAGTAGAAATAAGATAATCAGATTAGACACAGTCCCTATCCCTTATTGAGGAGAAGCAGAGTAGCTTAGTGGAAAGAGCATGAGCTTGGGTGTCAGAGGTCGTGGGCTATAATCTCGGTCCCGCCACTTGTCAGCTGTGTAACTTTGGGCAAGTCAGTTAACTTCTCTGTGCCTCAGTTGCCTCATCTGTAAAAGGGGGAGTACAACTGTGAGCTCCAGGTGGGACAACCTGATTATCTTGCATTTACCCTAGCGCTGAGAACAGTGCTTGGAACATAGTAAGTGCTTAGCAAATACCATCATTATCATTATTATCCATATTATTATTGAGGCTCACGGTCTAAGAGGGAGAGAGATGAGGGATCTCATCCCCATTTAATAGGAGAGGTAACTGATACAAAGAGAGATTCAGTGACCTGTTCAGTGTCACACAGCAGGTCACTAGTAGAACCTGAGTCTCCTGACTCCTGGTCCCATCAGCTAACCATTTGGTAAATTTCCGTCTATATCCTGGAGGACACAGTCCTGGTGATGGCTCGGTGCCACCATTCCCCCAGCATCTGATGTTCACCCATTAGCACCTGAAGTTCCTTCAGGTCCCCCAATCTGGGGAATAAACTGGGGATGACTCAGTCTGGCTCCACCAGGCCAGCAGTGGTGAAAATGCGGGTGAAAGGTGGTGCACAATTACACACAACATCACTGGCATCAGTGAAAAACTACAAGGCAGTAATAATGAAGTGATAAAAATGAAAACAGTGATAATAATGATAATCATTGTGGTATTTATTAAATGCTTACTCTAAGCCAATCACTGTTATAATCGCCGGGATAGCTACAAAATAATCAGGTTAGACATAGTCTAGGCCACACATGTGGGTCACAGCCCAGATAAGCATGAGAATAGACATTTCATTCATATTTCATATATGAGAAAACTGAGACTCAGAGAAGTGAAGTAACTTTCCTAAGGTTCCAAAGTAAAGCTGTGTTGGAGCCGAGATAAGAAACCAGGCAAATCTTCAGTTCCTGCACCGGACTCATCTCACTGTCTCTCTCTATGCCTTTCCCTCTCTTTGTCTTTGTCCTTTATCCCCTCCTTCTCTCCCTTTTCTCTGTCTCTCCATGGGTCTTCTTTCTTTCTCCTCCTGTCCCTTCTTTGTTTCTCCTCCCGTCCCTTCTTTTTTTATCATCTGACTCCTTATCTTTTACTCCCCGGGCAGTTCTCCCTATCTCTCCCAATTCTTTCTCCCTTCTTCCCTTTTCTCTTTTCACTCATCCTTTTCTCCTCTCTCCTCCCCACCTCTTCTCAACACAGACCCCTTTACTCTTCCTGGCCTCATCCCCTGGCCACCTACTAGAAAGGGCAGGGAGGCACCCTGTTGTGAGCCCACCCTGAAAGCAACCAAAACGTAAACTATTTCTCCTTCCTGTCCAGGGCACTATCTAGTGCCTAAGGGTCATTATTCATCACTTATGTCTCCCTCCCCTCAACTATGGGACCCGAGAGGTGGAGTGGAGAAAAGGCCAGTCTCGGCTCACATTAGAGTGGTCACTGTGATTCCCCAAGACTCCAACAACCTGAGAGGAGAGACCAAGGGTATGTCCCAAGGTGACCCCAGGGTACCCACCATCTCAAGACCAAATGTTATCTCGTGATCGCCCGAGCCATCAGGTGGAATTAGGAAGTAAAGGTGAGATACCACCCCCACATCTCAAACTGCTAGATTGACAGCCCAAACTGGGAATACAGAAGGTATCCCTCCCCACCACGCCAATCAAATTAGGTATGAAAGAGGCAGGAGGGCAAAGATTGGATAAACTGAGGCTCGAAGCTGCAGTGGCTTAGGAGCACAGGTAATAAATACCTGCAGCCTCCGACCTCTGTGCAGTGGATCGAGACTTGCAGCATCCAGCTGCGGGTCACCTCAGCCTCTAGCGTGAGAAGCCCACTCTACCTGCCCCAAGTGAGGAGCCATGAGATGGGAGAATGAACCGTGTTACTGAATGCTCGTGGGGCTGGATGCCAGGTGTTTTGCCCTGGGTGTGTAATGCATGTGTGTGTATGCTCACTGAGTAAGTGTATTCCTCCCTAATGGGAAGTGCTCGTGGTTGAGAGCTAGCTACCTCACCATGTGTGACAAAACTATGAGTGAATTTCTGGTGGGTTAGACCTGGGTGTTTTAACACATGCAAGAAACACATAAGCATATTCATCCTATAGGGAAGCTCTAATATAATCAAGTACTTCAATTCACCCCATTTAGAATAATCAAAAAATTCAACAGGCTGTGTTCAGAATAATCAATTAATTCAATTCACCTCATGGAATGAATATTGAATAAAACTCAGCCTTTCCATCCCTGGTCTCTCCTTGGCTGTCTCGCTGTGCCGATTCCTGAACGAACCTGTCCCTGGGCGATGGGTCACAGGGTATTCCAGGCTTCTTCCCTCATCTCCTTTAAATTTTCTCAAGGCAGCCATGGGAATCTTGCCTCATCTTGCCCCGGTCCAACCTGGAGAATTCCAGTCCTGTCTTGCTGAACTGGGGGCAAGTTCCCGGCAGTATCTGGGAGATGAAACTGAACTGGAACAAAATGGGACCTGAAAACCTTCTGAATGGCTTGTGTAACCTGCCCACAGAGAAATAAGCTTGTCTTGAGTCCATATAGAGAATAGTCCTGAAATTAACTGGGCATCCAAATGAATTAATCATAGTTTCAGTTTCTTCCTCTGTTTGCATTCTCCATCTCTCTCTACCTGTCTCACTCTCATTCTCTCCACTTCTTTGTTTCTCTCTGTCATTTTCTGAATGTCTCTCTATCTGTCTCTATCTGTCCTTCTGTATCTCTCTCTCTCTCTATATATATATATGTACATATATTACATATATCCCTCTACTAGGTTTTTCTGACTCTCTTTTGGCCTCTGTCTCTCCATCTCTGTCTACCTCTCTTCCTGTGTCTTTGCCTGACACCTGCTTTATTTCTCTCTGTTACCTTCTGTCATACTTTGTATCTGTCTTTTTCTGTACATATCCATAACTTATTTATATTCATTCATTCAATCATATTTATTAAGCACTTACTTTGTGCAGAACACTCTACTAAGTGCTTGAGAAAATAAAATACAATAGTAAACAGTGACGTCTCTTGCCCACAGTGACCTCAGAGTCTAGAGGTGTGGAGACAGACATCAATACAAATAAATGAAATTACAGATATATACATAAGTGCTGTGGGTCTGTTGGGGAGGGTGAAGAGGAAGTGAAACAAGTCAGGACGATGTAGAAGGGAATGGAAGATAAGGAAAAATGGGGCTTCTTTTGGGAAGGCCTCTTGAAGGAGATATGCCTTCAGTAAGGCTTTGAACTGGGGGAGAGTAATTGACTGTTGGATCTGAGGAGGGAGGGTGTTCCAGACCCGGGGCAGAATGTGTGCCAGGGGTCAGTGGTGAGACAGGCGAGTCTGGGGCACCATGGGAAGGTTAGCAATAGAGGAGTGAAGTATGTGGGCTGGGTTGTAGAAGAAGGTGAGATTGGAGGATGGAAGGTGATGGAGTGTTTTAAAGCCAACGGTGAGGAGATTTTGATATGGAGAGGGATGGGCAACCACTGGAGATTTTTGAGAAGGGAGGAGGGGAGTGAAATGTCCTGAACGTTTTCTGTAGAAAGATGACCGGGGAGTGGAGTGAAGTGTGAACTGGAGGGGAGAGAGACAGGAGGTTGGGAGGTCAGCAAGGAAGTTGATGCAGTAATCTAGGTGGGTTAGGATGAGTGATTCTATTAATGGGGTCACAGTTTGGATGGAGAGGAAAGGGCAGATTTGAGCTAAGTTGTGAAGGTGTGATTGAAAGGATCTGGTGAAGTACTGTATATGTTGAAAGAAAGAGAGAGTAATCAAGGATAATGCTAAGGTTACGGGTCTGTGAGATGCAGAGAATGGAGGAAGCTTCTACAGTGATGGGAAAGTCAAGGGAAGGAGAGGGCTTTGGGTGGGAAGATAAGGAGCTTTGTCATATATTAAGGTATGTCTTCCCCCTGGACTGTATGCTCGTCGTTGGCACGGAATCTATCAAGTGTTTCATTTTATCCTCCCAAACACTTATTACAGTGCTCTGAACACAGTAACTGCTCAATCCTCGGGACCTGATCCTAGCCCCCCTGGCCCTGGACAACACCATTGCCCTTCTCAGCCGGGGGATCCCCGACATCCTGTCTGCTTGGAGGCTGAATAATTTCCTGGATGGCATTGGTTGTAAAATCCTCTTACACATTCATCGGGTGTCACAGGGTCTTGCCATCTGCACCACCTGCCTCCTGAGCATCTTCATGGCTGTCAGCATCAGCCCTGAGAAGCAGCATGGCTCAGTGGAAAGAGCACGGGCTTTGGAGTCAGAGGTCATGAGTTTGAATCCTGGCTCTGCCACTTGTCATCTGTGTGACTGTGGGCAAGTCACTTAACCTCTCTGTGCCTCAGTTTCCTCATCTGTAAAATGGGGATTAAGACTGTGAGCCCCAAGTGGGACAACCTGATTCCCTTGTGTCTACCCCAGCGCTTAGAACAGTGCTCAGCACATAGTAAGCGCTTAATAAATGGCAACATTATTGCATTATTACCCAGTGGGCAGGAGTCAAAACCCAATTCCCCAAGT
This sequence comes from Ornithorhynchus anatinus, assembly GCF_004115215.2. Taxonomy (NCBI): domain Eukaryota; kingdom Metazoa; phylum Chordata; class Mammalia; order Monotremata; family Ornithorhynchidae; genus Ornithorhynchus; species Ornithorhynchus anatinus. The sequence continues at coordinate 771,756 of NW_024396724.1, read as the reverse complement.
GCATCCTCCCCTCCTGCCTCTTCTTTTGGGTCCTCAATCTGCTCTTTGACGTGACTACACTGATGGATGCCGTGGGACCTAGTAACAGCACCAGTATAAATAGGGTCATCCTCCTGAAATACTGCTCTTCCATCAGGACCAGTGCAGTCTCAACCCTGGTGTTCACAGTGGTGCTCTCCCTCCGCGATATATTCTTCTTGGGACTCATGAGCATGGCCAGTGGCTACGTGATATTTGTCCTGCACAGACACCACCAGCAGCAGCAACACCTCCACAGGGCTGGCTGCTCCCCCAAGGCAATGCCCGAGGTCAGAGCAGCAAAGAGAATCTTGCCCTGGTCACCCTCTATGTGCTCTTCTATGGACAAAACACAATCACCCTGAGTTTTTTATTAAATATGAAGATAAATTCTACTCTCATTCTTAATAGCAATGGCATTATGTCTTTAATGTTTTCAGCTGTCAGCCTATTTCTGATGATTCTCAGTGACAGGAGATTGAGAATGTTCTGGAAAAGGGATTCTCATATTCCCAACTGAAATCCCTCTTAGGGTCTTGGGAAAGGGTGCAAGCCTGATGGGGAGCGGGGGAAATCCAGGGATGTGGAGAACAGGATAGTTATGGAACTTGGTTGGAGAGGTTAGAAACACCCTGTCCTGCAAGTCTCATTCTCCAGTATACCCGCAGGTCTGGTACCTCCATCTCCACTGATCTGGCTTCCATGTCTGTCTGTGTTTGTGACCTGGAAGCAGAACTGCCTGGTGTCCTGGTACCCTGTTCCAAGTTTCCCCATGGCCAGTGACACCAAACAATGCTTGATAATTCTGAGTCATTGGTTTGGGGAAGAGGGATAACCCAGAACAGGCAAACAGTCAGAAACACTGGGGGGTAGGTTCAGGGCTGTCATGATCTTCCAGCATTCCCATGATGCATGGTTTTGCATACAAGGAGTAGGTCAGGCCAGGGAGAGTGAATACCTCATGCAAACCATCCCCACTACTGCAAATACAAATTCGTGCACATGTCTTGTTGGACAGATCATGCTTCCCCATGACTGGTGTCTGACCAATGCTCATCAAAATGGTAAAGAACCAGATAATGTGCATGACTCAGTTTTTATGCACACCGTGGGCAATTATGGAAGAAATTCACTCTCAACAACACAATCCTAGATAAAATCTAGAAGTGGAAATGGGAAGGAGCATGGTCTAGTGGGTAGAGCACAGGCCTTGGAGTCAAAAGGCCCTTTGTTCTAATCCTTGTTCTACCATTTTCATCCATTCATTCAATCATATTTATTGAGTGCTTACTGGGTGCAGATCACAGTACTAAGCACCTGGGAGAGAAAATTGTAACAATAAACAGACATTCTGGAAAACCTAGGGGTAGTGACTTTACTTCTCTGATCCTCAGTTACCTCAGCTACAAAATGGGCTTTAAGACTAAGAACTCCATGTTTGGCAGAGACTGTGTCCAACCTGAGTAACCTATGTGAACCCCGGTTCTTCGTACAGTGCCTGGGTGCTTAGTACAGTGCCTGGCCCATAGTAAATGCTTAGCTAATACTGTAAAAAATGCCTTTGAACCAAAAGACAACTCTACTACCTTTCTCATTATTCTTGTTATTTTTGTCATCTTCATCTTTATTATTTACTATTTTTAGAAGTAGTTGTCATATTAGTAATTATAGTGTAATAGAAGTGAGAGCACCATTTATTGAGCTCTTTCTTAGTGCATTGTACTGTACTAGAAACTTGGAAAATATAGAAAAGCAAAAAGATACATATCAGCCCAACTATCTAACCAGAGAGACCACCATAAAAATAAAAATAGCAGATTATAACCCCCATGAGATCCGGGATCTCCCTTTTAACTCTAGTTTGTGTCAGAGTCCAGTACAATAGAGTTGGTAGACATGATCCCTAACCCACAAGAACTGCAGTCTAGAGGGGATGCAGTCATTAAAAGAAAGTACAAAAAGTGGAAATGCCAAAGTTTAAGAGATGGACATAACACTGTGGGGCTGGGCATGGGGTATCAAAGTGATTAAAGGCTACAGCCTAAGTGATGCAAAGTGGAAGGGAGAATAGGGTTGGAAGGGCCTCTTGAGGGAGATATGATGAAGTTAATAGTGATGTTGACATTGATGGTGAGGATGCTGATGAAGATGAAGACTGATGATTAAAAGGATCATAGTAAAGATATTGTACTTGTTTCCTACTAAACATGATCAGAGTTTTCTCTGTAATAGTAGTATTAAACAAATTTATTAGTCACCTTCTGAGTGCTAAGCACTGTACTATGAGCTTAGGAGGGCCTTATTTTTGATGTTCACTCGTTGACGTTCATCTTTTTTAAGTACCTATTGAACTAAGTGCTGGGATAAATACAATTACAATCTAATCCATCAACAGTATTTTTGAACACTTATTTTGTGCAGAGCACTGTACTAAGCACTCAGGAGAGTTCAAAAGACATGATCCATACCCTCAAGGAAAAAATATAAGCCAAGTCGGGTGGGAGGAGGCATGGAGAGTGAAGGGGCAGATAATAAAGTATATTACAGAGAGAAATAAGAAGGAATGTTACCATGTACACAAGTTAATGCTTGAGAAATAGTTATATAAGATAGGTACAAATGTGTACAGTCTAAGAGGGAGGGGTAGCAGGTATCACATCTCCATTTTACTGGTTAGGAAACTAAAGTCCATAGAAGCAAAGTGACCTGCTCAAGGGCACACACTAGGCCAGAGGCAGACCTGGGTCTGCATCCCGGTTCTCCATTTTTACAATTCCATGTTCATTCCTCTGGAATTCAGGGACAAGGACAGAGGGTAGACAGAGACAAAGAAGGATAACGATGAATTAAGAATAACTATAAGTAATGATGTTAAGAAATGGGGATAATAGGATTAAGATTGGAAAGTTTTCCAAGTTTCTGTAATCTTAGGAAACTCAATTTCTCCAAATATTCTATAGGTTCCTGCACTTGGGAAGCTCATCTGCACAGTGGCAGCTACAGAGAGCCAGTCTTAAGGTGGCTCATTGCTCCAGGGGCAAGGACCTTTCAGGTTGCGGCCAGTTTACCAGGACTCCCTCCTAAATTCTAATGAGGCCCCTTCGTCTTGAGAAGACAAAAACTCCTAATGGTTACTCATTCCTATCTATGTCAAAGAGAGCCTCACCAGTAGCTTTAATGCAATCCACCAGTTTGTTCTTTTTTGTTTCATCCTACCTGTTATAATCACAGTGGTATTTATTAGCAACTGTCTCTCAAACATTGTTCTAAGTACTAAGGTAGATACAAGATAATCAGGTCAGACACAGTCCCTGTCCCTGTCACATGGTGTTTACAATCTTAATTATTATCATCATTATTATTATCCCCTACCCTTCAACTCTCTTCTCCCTTTGCCTCTCCCAGGGTATCTGCTCTCTACCCTCATCACTATGCCCCTTTTGTCTCTGTTCCTCAGTCCCTCTGCCCCTCAGCTCTTTATTCTCTCCCCCTCAGCTATCGACTTATGAGAAGCAGCATGGCTTAGTGGAAAGAGCATGAACTTGGTAGTCAGGGGTCATGGGTATTAATCAGGGCTCTGCCACTTAGCTGCATGACTTTGGGCAAGTCATTTCACTTCTCGGTGCCTCAGTTACCTCCTCTGTAAAATGGGGATTAAGACTGTGAGTCCCAAGTAGGACAACCTGATTATCTTGTTTCTTCCCAGGGCTAAAAATAGTGCTTGGCACATAGTAAGTGTCATTTCTATTTTCTAGGTAGGACAACCTAGGTGAAGAGATGTGAAGTGGCTTGCCCAAGTTCACACTGCAAACAAGTAGCAGAGTAGGGTCTTTCCAACTCCTACGCTCATGCTCGATGCACTAGATCACTTTGCTTTTCTATCCATACTCTTCTCCCACTCCCTACCAGCTTGCATTTTTCTTTCCTCTCAAGACAACCTAGTCACTGTACTTCATTCTCATCTCTCCTGCCACAGACCTCTTGCTCATGCCCTCTCTCTCCTTGAAAGCTACCTCCCGGTTCACATCCAGCAGACCACAGATCTCCCTTCCTTTAAAGGTTTACGGAAATGCTGGGATGACTATCACAGTGCCCCATAGTGCACTTAAAATGACAAATTCAAAAAAACAAAAACAGCTCACAAGACTGTAGTAAACATAAAATACTTTGTGGTCAAAATGAAAATCAACCAAATCCTGACACCAAATATCCTCTGTTCTCACTTACCCTAGTTCCTTGTATCAATTGAGAACTCGGTTCCTGGATCTTCTAAAAACCACTTACTTGGAATTCATGTTGTACAAGTCCCACAGTGCCTTTCTTCTCAGGTACAAGAGCTGAGTGCCAAACCTAATTCAAGGGAGAAAGTGTGAAGGAGGGGAGGGAAAGAGAGAAAGGGTAGGAGAGGGAAAGGGAGCATGAAGGGGGAGGGACAGGTAGTGGGGGAAGAAAGAAGTGCAGGTATAGCACTGATGGTGCCATGTCCCCCCATGGGCACCTCTGATGTGATAAGTGGCGACAGATAATAGTGGGGAGAGACCTGGGCTCATCTTTTTCCAGTCTGGAAGTCAAGAGAGAGGGGAGTTTGAGAATTTCCAGAGAGGTCCCAGTCTGAGTGTCAGAGTAGATTAGAGCTCAGCGAGTCACAAACTGACACCTCCTGTCCCCCCCTCCTCCACTCACACACACACTAATCATTCCTTGGGAGAGTGGAGAGATGAGGAAAGTTTCTGATAAATGCTGCCTCGGTTTTGTCCTGAAATAGTGTTCCTGTCCAAGAGCTGCCCTCCCAGGTTGAATGCACCAGCAGTGCGGGTAAGACAAAATGGCATTTTAGAAAGGTGATCCAGGCAACAGAGTGAAGTCTGGACAGGAGTGGGAAGAGCGTGGAAGAAGAAAGGCCAGTGAGGACGTGTATACTCTAACAATCTCCTCACTGGTCTCCCTGCCACCAGATGTAACGTGTACGCACACACGCACACACACACACACACACACACACACACACACAGAATCTTGTCCTTGGAATTTGAAGATGTAAGTGATGGCGTTATTTGCCCATTGCTATGTGAGTATGAAAAATCTAAGGGAACAGGCACACTCCTGGCTGCATTACGCATGCAATCAGTCCATCAGTGGTATTCACTGAGGGATTACTGTGTGCAGAGGACTTTACTAAGCATCTGGGATAGTACAATGTAATAAAGTCGAGCACTTGATTGAGACTGAACTGTTTGAAAGAGTGCAAAAGAAATAAATCATCATGTTAGAGTAAGTAGGCAAGACTTCCCCTTATTGTTCTGTCTTTGTAGTTAGCAACATCTGAGCTGTTTCTCCTTTGCCTCTTTCTTTCACAATCCTAACAGAGTTCCGGCTGCAACACCACCTTCCTGATCACATTGCATCATGCTCGTCTCTGTAGAGCTTTTGATTCCTAATTGGGGGTTAGCATGGTCTGATCCTTTGATTCAGCATGCACTTAAAATGGTCTCCTCTACCCTCCTTGATTTCCATTTTCAACCGCAGCATTCCAGGAAACAGTCGTTTGGGTGTTATGCTTCTATGACTCCCTCTTCCCCAGCACAGCTGTGTTGCAGTGGGAATAGCTTCAGTGTTCAGGAGATTGACTACTTTCCAGTTCCTCGTGGCCCACAGTATTGCCTTGATTTCTGATGCTGACATTATGACTCCGAATCATGCCCATGGAAACTCTCTTGTCATCAGAAATGACATCCATAGGGGTAGGGTGTTCACATAGTAATTAGAGTATGACAGGTGCCTGCACCAGGATGGTGGCCACTGTGATGGTTAGGAAGCAGTTGATCCGTAAAATATTATGAAGGAAAATCCAATGAGATTTGGCTGCAGACTGAATATGAGAATAAAGAGAGCTAGGAGTCAACGATGATACTAAGGGTTGGGGTGGGTTGGCAGTGTTGGCAAATGTGATGGGAAAGTTAGGTGAAGAAGAGACTATGGGAGGGAAGATGAGGACTTCAGTTTTGGACATTTTGAGCTTGAGACCTCAATGGGAATACATGTGGAAATGACTTGGAGGGAGCGAGAAATCCGAGATTCTCGTGGAGGAGAGAGGTTTGGGTAGATGAGATAGGAATTGGAGAAATCCTTGTGGAAACTCGAATTCTAGGGAGTCACCAGACTCCTCCAGATCCTGAGGCAAAGGATCAGTTCCAACTGAACTGGAACCCAGGCTTTCATCCTGGGAAAGACTTATTACCTATTTGTTAATTTCATTCTTATTCTTATTTTTATTCTTAGCCTCTTCTTCTTCTTTCATTGTTATTATTACTATGATATTTGTTACTCACTTGCTATGAGTCAATCTCAGTTCTGAGTGCTAAGATAGATACAAGTTAATCAGATTGGACATTACCTCTGTACCACATGGGGCTCACAATTTAGGTAGGAGGGAGAAGAGGTATTCAATCCCCATTTTACAGATAGTGAAGCTATGGCATAGAGAAGTTAAGTGCTTCCTCCAAGATCCTACAGCAGGCATTTGACATCGCCAGGATTGCAACCCATTTCCTCTGACTCCAAGGTCCGGGATATTTCCTCTAGGTCATACTGTTTCCACACCAGATTTGAAACGATTTTTATATTGGATGGAGCAGTCAGGAGAAGTAGGAAAGGGTGTCCACAGGTCTGGGGTGAATAGCATCCAGACAACCTTCATTAGAAGGGAGGGTTAGGCTTTTGGGTGTTCTATGCCTCCACGGAGGGCAGGACCCAGTTGAGCCCCATTCCAGGCCAGCATGGCTAGAGAGAACACCCCAGTCAGAGCAGGTTGATAATCGTAACACTAATACAGTAATAATAATAAAGCCGTGAATTTTGTACTCCAAAGTGCTGTCATTCAGTGGTATTTTTTGAGTGCTTACGGGGTGCGGAGTACTGTACTGAGGGCTGATCACTAGATATATCTCACGGCATCCTCTCTCAGGTTCTCTGTGTCGTTGGATTTATGACTGTCACTTTGCAAGTGAGGAAATTGAGGTCCAGAGATGTGGAGTGATTTGCCCAAGGTCACCCGACAAGCACATGGTAGAGCCGGGACAAGAACGCAGGCTAATAAGGATGATATATCTTAAGTGGTTACTATGCACCAGCATCTGGGGTAGAAACAAGGCAACCAGATTGGACACAGTCCCTGTCCTCTATTGAGACTCAGAGACTAATAGGGAGAGAGATGAGGGATCTCATCCCCATTTAACAGTTCACAGCCTAAATAAGAGTGAGAATACGCATCATTTGATTCACATTTGATCGATGAGGAAACAGAGGTCCAGAGAAGTTACGTAACTTTACTAAGGTTCCACAACAAACCAGTGGTGGAGCCGAGATAGGAAACCAGGTAAATCTTCGTTCTCTGCACCAGACTTTACTCTTCGTCTCTCTCTTTGCCTTTCCCTCTCTTTGCTTTATCCCCTCTTCCTCTCCCATTTCTCGTTCTCTCCCTGTCTCTTTTTTTTCCTCTTCCTGTCCCTTCTTTCTTTCTATTCCTGGCCCTTCTCTTTTTATCTTCCTGTCCCTTCTCTCTTACTCCCCAGGCCTTTCTCCCTGCTCTCCTAGTCCTTTCTTCCATTTTCCCTTTTTACCTTCCACTCTTCCTTTTCTCCTCTCTCCTCCCCACCTCTTCTCAACACTGACCACTTTACACTTTCTGGCCTCATCTCCTGGCCACCTACTAGAATGGGCTTGTAGGCAACAGAACCTTTCTTGTTCCCCTAAAGCCCACCCTGCTGTGAGCCCACCCTGAAGTCAACCAGAACATAGACTATGTCTCCATCCTGTCCAGGGCAGGGCTGGTGTCAGACACTGAGAATGCTCAGTGAGCTCTCACTTTCTGGTGCCCAAGAGTCATTATTCATCACCTATATCTCCTGTCCCTCCACTACTAGACCCAAGAAGTGGAGTGCATAAGAGGCCAACCTCAACTCACATTATAGTGGTCACATCTGGTCTCCAAGGATCTAACCCCCTGAGAGGAGAGATTGAGGGTATTCTAGGATTCTTCTCACATTTCCTTCAAATTTTCATTCATTCATTCTTCCAATAGTATTTATTGAACACTTACTATGTTGCAGAGCACTGTACTAAGCGCTTGGAATGTACAGTTCTGCAAGAGATAGACACAAACCCTGTCCAGTGATGGAAATTTTCTCAAGGCTGTGATGGGAATCCTGCCTCATCTTGCCTCAGTCCAACCTGGAGAGTTTTCCGGTCCTTCCTTGCTGAACTGGGGGCAAGTTCCCTGCATTATCTGGGATATGAGACTGAACTGGGACAAAGTGGGATCTTGGAACCTTCTGAGTAGGTTGTGTAACCTGCCCACAGGGAAATGTGTTTGTCTGGAGCTCATATGGAAAGTGGTCCTGAAATTAACTGGGCATCCAAATGAATCAATCATCATTTCTATTTCGCCCTCCCTCTCTCTTTCATTCTCCAACTCTCTCTACCTGTCTCACTCTCATTCTCTCCACTTGTTGTCTCTCTCTGTCATTTTCTGACTCTCTCCATCTCTTTGTCTCTGTCTGCCTCTTTGCCTCTCTCTCTCTCTCTCTCTAGAGAGATAGAGAGTCTCTCTACTGTGTGTTCCTCTGACCTTTTTGGCCTCTGTCTTTCCATCTCCAACTGTCTGTCCCCTTGTGTGACTGTCTGAGGCACTCTGTTTATCTATGTTTCTTATTGTCATAATCTGTTTTTGTCTCAGTTACCATCTCTTTCTGTACGTAATAATAATGGTGGTTTATTTTAAACACTTACTATGTACCAAGCATTGTTCTAAGCACTGGAGTAAATTCAAGGTTATCATGTCATCTCACAAGGTGCTCACAGCCTTAATCCCCATTTAACAGATGAGGTGACTGAGACAGAAGAAAGTTAAATGACTTGCCCAAGGTCACACAGCAGACAAGTGGTGGAGCTAAGATTAGAATCTTACTAGTAGACAAGTGGAAGAGGAAGGATTCTGCCTTCAAACATGCCCACGTCTCCCCCATCCTAAAAAAACCCGCTCTTGACCCCACTTCCGTCTCCAGTTATGGCCCTATCTCCCTACTACCCTTCCTTTCCAAAATCCTAGAATGAGTCATATACAATCGCTGCTTGGAATTCCTTAACTCCCATTCTCTCCTGGACCCCCTCCAATCTGGCTTCCGTCCCCTCCACTCTACCGAGACTGCTCTCTCTAAGGTCACCCATGACCTCCTTCTTGCCAAATCCAATGGCTCCTACTCCATTCTAATCCTCCTTGACCTCTCGGCTGCCTTTGACACTGTCGACCATCCCCTCCTCCTCCTTACCTTATCTCACCTTGGCTTCACGGACTCCATCCTCTCCTCTTAGCTCTCTGGCCGGTCATTCTCAGTCTCCTTCGCTGGCGCCTCCTACCCCTCCCATCCTTTAACTGTTGGAGTTCCTCAAGGGTCAGTTCTTGGCCCTCTTCTGTTCTCCATTTACACTCACTCCCTTGGTGAACTCATTCGCTCTCACGGCTTTGACTACCATCTCTATGCAGATGATATGCAGATCTACATCTCCGCCCCGTCCTCTCCCCCTCCCTTCAGGCTCGCATCTCCTCCTGCCTCCAGGATGTCTCCCCCTGGATGTCGGCCCGCCACCTAAAACTCAACATGAGCAAGACTGAGCTCCTCATCTTCCCTCCCAAACCCGGTCCTCTCCCAGACTTCCCTATCACCGTGGATGGCATGACCATCCTTCCCATCTCTCAGGCCCGCAATCTCGGTGATATCCTTGACTTGTCTCTCTCGTTCACCCCACGCATCCTATCCGTTACCAAGACCTGCCGGTTTCACCTTTACAATATCTCCAAGATCCGCCCTCTCCTCTCCACCCAAATGGCTACCTTACTACTACGGGCTCTTGTTATATGCTGGCTAGACTACTGTGTCAGCCTTCTCTCTGATCTCCCTTCCTCCTCTCTCGCGTCGCTCCAGTCTATTCTTCACTCCGCTGCCTGGCTCATCTTCCTGCAGAAGCGATCTGGGCATGTCACTCCCCTTCTTAAACAACTCCAGTGGTTGCCTATCAACCTCTGCTCCAAACAAAAACTCCTCACCCTAGGCTTCAAGGCTCTCCATCACCTTGCCCCTTCCTACCGCTCCTCCCTTCTCTCTTTCTACCACCCACCCCGCACGCTCCGCTCCTCTGCCGCCCACCTCCTCACCGTCCCTCGATCTTGCCTATCCCGCCGTCGACCCCCGGGCCACGTCCTCCCGCGGTCCTGGAACGCCTTCCCTCCTCACCTCCGCCAAACTGATTCTCTTCCCCTCTTCAAAACCCTACTTAAAACTCACCTCCTCCAAGAGGCCTTCCCAGACTGAGCTCCTCTTCTCCCTCTATTCCCTCTACCACCCCCCCATCACCTCTCCACAACTTAACCCTCTCTTCCCCCCATTTCCCTCTGCTCCTCCTCCTCTCCCTTCCCATCTGCTCAGCACTGTACTCGTCTGCTCAATTGTATATATTTTCATTACCCTATTCATTTTGTTAATGAAATGTACATCACCTTGATTCTATTTAGTTGCCATTGTTTTTACGAGATGTTCTTCCCCTTGACTCTATTTATTGCCATTGTTCTTGTCTGTCTGTCTCCCCCGATTAGACTGTAAGCCCGTCAAACGGCAGGGACTGTCTCTATCTGTTGCCGACTTGTTCATTCCAAGCGCTTAGTACAGTGCTCTGCACATAGTAAGCCCTCAATAAATACTATTGAATGAACACAGGTCCTCTGACTCCCAGGCCTCATTCTCTTCTCACTACACCACAGTTTCCTTCCTCCTTCCAGAATCAGGTGTGGGGAAGTCTTGACAGTTCCTGAGACTTTGGGCCGTTACCCTGGTGATCACATCATCAGGCCAGTCCTCTCTACCCCTCAACTCAGGATTGTGTTCTCAGGAATCGAGACAGATCTCCCCCACCCACATTTTGGGGACTCAGTGGACTGTAAATTCATTGTGGGCAGGAAATATGCCTGTTTATTGTTATATTGTATTCTCCCAAGCACTGAGTGCAGTGTTCTGCACACAGTGGAAGTACTCAGTGAATATAATTGAATGAATGAATGAGAATTGAGGTCCGTGAATCCGAGGAGCCTACCCAATAACTCAGTAGCTGGGAAAGAGGAGCCATTAGGGTTCTTGTTTGCCCTCCTTTTTTTTTAAAGGTATTTGTTAAGTGCTTACAGTGTGCCATGCACTGTCCTAAGCCCTGGAGTAGATAGAAGCCGATCAGGTTGGACATAGTCCATATCCCAAGTGGGGCTCACGGTCTTAGTCACCAGTTTAATCCCAATTTAATCCCCATTTAATCCCCATTGAGGTAACTAAGGCATAGAAAAGTTAAATAATTATATAATAATAATGACTGTGGTATTTGCTAAGCGCTTACTACATTCCAGGCACTGTACTAAGCGCTGAGGTGGATCTAAGCAATCGGGTTGAACACAGTCCCTGTCCCAGGTGGGGCTCAGAGTCTCGACCCCCATTTTACAGATGAGGTCACTGAGGCACCGAGAAATGAAGTGACATGCTCCAGGTCACACAGTAGACAGTGGTGGAGCTGGAATTGGAACCCAGGTCCTTTGAGTCCAGGGCTGCGCTCTTTCCATTAAGTCATGTTGCTTCTTTCTTCTCACCTCCTCTTATTCTCTTCTTCTCCTCTCCCTCTCTCCTCCTCTTCTCCCCCAGAGACTCCAATGCTCCCAAGTCTTTGGTAGCACTGTACTGAATAAATCAATAGTTTTTCGTGAGCACTTATTGAGAGCACAATAATGTACCAAACACTGGGGGGGGAATGATAAAATTATGTAGACCTTCCCTCTGCCCTCAAGGAGCATACAGTCTAGTGAAAAATACTGATACTGTTTTGTAGAAAACCTAGTATCCCAGAATATCATCCCAAATTGCCGAAAGCAACTATTTTGTGTAGGCAGGACACCTTGCTATTTCTGCACACGTAGACTACCACACACATATTTAAATGCTTACTCCCTCACATATCCCACCTAGGGATAGGGTTTGAGCTGGGGTCTTTCATCTGTATTTATCTTGGCTCTGTCTCCCGGCCAAGACCGCAAGTTCCTTAAGGACAGTGATCGGATTTTCTAACAGTACTGAACTCTCCCAAGTGCTTAATACACAGCTCTGCAAAAAATGGGTACCCGGTCGATGCTATCTATTGATTAATCCATTCAATTCCATCAGCAACGAGTTCAGCTTCCTTATTCCCATTTGTTGCATCTCACAGTTCAAGCTAATACAACCCGGCCCGCACTCCTCACTTTTCTAACGCTAACCTCAGTCTCCTTCCTCTAGCCGCTGCCCTCTCACCCACGTCCTTCCTCTGGCCTGAAACACCCTTCCTCCTCAAATCCTACAGACAATGATTCTCCCCGCCTTCAAAGCCTTATTGGAGGCATATCTCCTCCAAGAGACCTTCCCTGACTAAGCCCTCCTTTTCTCTTCTCTCAGTCCCTTCTGCATCACCCTGACTTGCTCCCTTTATTCATCCCTCCTCTCAGCCCCAGAGTACTTCCGTATATATCAGTAATTTATTTATGTATATCAACGTCTCTCCCTGTAGACTGTGGGGTCACTGTGGGTAAGGAATGTGTCTGTTAGATTGTTAAATCGTACTCTCTCAAGCGCTTAATACAGTGTTCTGTGCACAGGAAGTGCTTGAGTGAATCAAGGAATGGATTTTCCAAGCTGGAGAAGCAACCCCCGTTTGCCACCAAGGCGCTCTTAATCCATCCCGCCTTAGGCACGTTGGGTTTCAGGACAGTGCACCATCCTGGATGCGGCCCTGCCATACCAGGGCCTTATGGTCACTCCAGCGGGACCCAGTGGGAGGGCGGTGGCCTCCCTGGAATCCTAGGAGGGACCTGCTTCGGACCCGGGAGATCCCCTTCTCCAGAACGTTCTCATCCGCCGGTTGCTCACGATCATCAGGAATGGACTGACGACCGAGAAGGCAAACCCCAGCCCCATGTGGCTGTTCATCAGCAGGGGAGAGGTCCCCTTCATGTTCATCAAAACGCTCAGCGTGACGGCCTGCCGCCCATAGAGGAGGACGTAGAGGGTGACCAGGGCGGCAACCCTTTTGGCTGCCGTGACCTCGGGCATCGCCCCGGAGGAGCGTCCGGTCCCGTGGATGTGTCGAACTTGCCGTTGGTGCCCATAGAGAATGAGCACCATGTAGCTGCTGGCCAGGGACATGAGACCCACGAAGAACAGGTCACAGAGGGCCAAGGCGATCGCGACGGTCAGGACACTCGCTTCACTGGCACTGATGGTCGAGCAGTACTTGAGGTCCAGTATGAGTCAGTCGCTGCTGCCGTTCTGGGAACCGGTCATGTAGATCAGGCCAGAAACCTCAGTCAACATGTTGAGGGGCCAGAGAGGGCACAGAAGGGGATGATGCGCTGGGGTAACTTGGCCTTGGCTCCCGCCCACCGAGAGGTGCCGGGACTGATGGTGACGGCCTGGAAGATGCTCAGGAAGCAGGTGGAGCAGATGGTGAGGCTCCGGGCCACCCGGTCAAAGTAAATGAGGATTTTACATCCAATCGCATCCAGGAAGTTTCTCCAGCCCCATGCCGACAAGGCTTCTGGGATTCCATAGGTGAGGAGGATGATGGTGTTGGCCAAGGCCAGGTGGGCGAGGATCAGGTCAGAGGAGCTGGGCTTGGGGCTGGCGGAGATGACGCTTGCATAGAACAGGAGGAGGAAGACGTTCGCTACGGATCCAGTGCTGATCTGTAACAGAATCGCAGTGCCGAAAGAGAGCTCCGTACCATCCATCCTCTCCAAACCTCAGTTAGAAGCAGAAGAGGGCTCCAGCAGGGTGACCTAGGATGGGGAATCATGGAGAGAGAGAATATGAGAAGACAGAGAGAACACTCCAAGCATCCTCAGTCCCCAGAGCCCAGGTCTGCCTTGGGGACGTGGTGAGTCCACGTAATAACTGCAGCATGGACTACTACTACTAATACTTGTGTTTAAGTGCTTTCTATGTGTCAGGCACTGTCCTAAGCGCTGGAGTGGATATAAGCCCTGTCCCACACAGGGTTCCCAGTCTTAATCCCCATTTTACAGTTGAGCTAACTGAAGTCCAGAGAAGTTAAGCGATTTGCCCAAGGTCACACAGCGACCGATGCCAGAGCCAGGTCTAGAATTCAGGTCCTTCATTCATTCAGTCATATTTACTGAGAGCTTGCCATGTGCAGAGCACAGTACTATTCATTCATTCAATAGTATTTATTGAGCGCTTACTATGTGCAGAGCACTGTACTAAGCGCTTGGGATGAACAAGTCGGCAACAGATAGAGACAGTCCCTGCCGTTTGACGGGCTTACAGTCTAATCGGGGGAGACGGACAGACAAGAACAATGGCACTAAACAGCGTCAAGGGGAAGAACATCTCATAAAAACAATGGCAACTAAATAGAATCAAGGCGATGTACAATTCATTAACAAAATAAATAGGGTAACGAAAATATATACAGTTGAGCGGACGGGTACAGTGCTGTGGGGATGGGAAGGGAGAGGTGGAGGAGCAGAGGGAAAAGGGGAAAATGAGGCTTTAGCTGCGGAGAGGTAAAGGGGGGATGGCAGAGGGAGTAGAGGGGGAAGAGGAGCTCAGTCTGGGAAGGCCTCTTGGAGGAGGTGATTTTTAAGTAAGGTTTTGAAGAGGGAAAGAGAATCAGTTTGGCGGAGGTGAGGAGGGAGGGCGTTCCAGGACCGCGGGAGGACGTGACCCAGGGGTCGACGGCGGGATAGGCGAGACCGAGGGACGGCGAGGAGGTGGGCGGCAGAGGAGCGGAGCATGCGGGGTGGGCGGTAGAAAGAGAGAAGGGAGGAGAGGTAGGAAGGGGCAAGGTGATGGAGAGCCTTGAAGCCTAGAGTGAGGAGTTTTTGTTTGGAGCGGAGGTCGATAGGCAACCACTGGAGTTGTTTAAGAAGGGGAGTGACATGCCCAGATCGTTTCTGCAGGAAGATGAGCCGGGCAGCGGAGTGAAGAATAGACCGGAGCGGGGCGAGAGAGGAGGAAGGGAGGTCAGAGAGAAGGCTGACACAGTAGTCTAGCCGGGATATAACGAGAGCCCGTAATAGTAAGGTAGCCGTTTGGGTGGAGAGGAAAGGGTGGATCTTGGCGATATTGTAGAGGTGAAACCGGCAGGTCTTGGTAACGGATAGGATGTGTGGGGTGAACGAGAGGGACGAGTCAAGGATGACACCGAGATTGCGGGCCTGCGGGACGGGAAGGATGGTCGTGCCATCCACGGTGATGGAGAAGTCTGGGAGCGGACCGGGCTTGGGAGGGAAGATGAGGAGCTCAGTCTTGCTCATGTTGAGTTTTAGGTGGCGGGCCGACATCCAGGTGGAGACGTCCCGGAGGCAGGAGGAGATGCGAGCCTGAAGGGAGGTGGAGAGGACAGGGGCGGAGATGTAGATCTGCGTGTCATCTGCGTAGAGATGGTAGTCAAAGCCGTGAGAGCGGATGAGTTCACCGAGGGAGTGAGTGTAAATGGAGAACAGAAGAGGGCCAAGAACTGACCCTTGAGGAACTCCAACAGTTAAAGGATGGGAGGGGGAGGAGGCTCCAGCGTAGGAGACCGAGAATGATCGGCCAGAGAGGTAAGAGGAGAACCAGGAGAGGACAGAGTCCGTGAAGCCAAGGTGAGATAAGGTATGGAGGAGGAGGGGATGGTCGACAGTGTCAAAGGCAGCAGAGAGGTCAAGGAGGATCAGAATGGAGTAGGAGCCATTGGATTTGGCAAGAAGGAGGTCATGGGTGACCTTAGAGAGAGCAGTCTTGGTAGAGTGGAGGGGACGGAAGCCAGATTGGAGGGGGTCTAGGAGAGAATGGGAGTTAAGGAATTCTAGGCATCGATTGTAGACGACTCGTTCTAAGATTTTGGAAAGGAAGGGTAGTAGGGAGATAGGACGATAACTGGAGGGGGAAGTGGGGTCAAGAGCGGGTTTTTTTAGGATGGGGGAGACGTGGGCGTGTTTGAAGGCAGAGGGGAAGGAGCCCTTGGAGATTGATTAAGCACTTGGAAAGTACAATTCAGCAACAGAGACAATCCCTGCCCATGATGGGCTCACAGTCTAGAAGGGGGAAGACAGACGTCAAAACCGGTAAACAGGCAGGCCCGTGTTCTATCCACTGAGAAGACCATGAGCCTTGGAGTCACTATATTTTCTCAAGTGCCTAGTACAGATTTCTGCACGTGATAACCACTCAATGAAAAAGTTCGTCTGAATGATCGACTCATGGAGGACCTTGTAGTCTCCAATCCAGGTCCTGCCAATTGCTTGCTGGGTGGCCAAGGGCAAGTTATTTAACTTCCCTATGCCTCAATTTCCTCAATTTTAAAATGGAGATTCAGTACCTGTTCTCCCTCTTTCCTAGACTGTGAACCCCATGCGGGACAGGGACTGTGTCCAACCTAAGATGTACCTACCCCAGTGCTTAGAGCCGTGTTTGACGCATAGTAAAGTGCGTGACAAATATCATACAGAAAATTCCAATCTGGCCCAGCTGGAAAAGATGACTTCGCATGTGCCAGGCTAAAGGCCCAAGGATCAAAACATCTCTAGAATCTGCCCTTCCCTCTCCATCCAAACCCCTACTATGCGGATCCAATCATTTATCGTATCCTAACCTGACTACTGGATCAACTTCCTTGCGGGTTTACTTGATTACAGTCTCTAGGCCTGTACAGTCCCATCCTAGGCCTTTCTTCATTTTGGTGTCCTCATCATTTTTCTGAAAAGAAACAGCCCATTCAGTCGTCCCCCCACTCCTCAAGAATCTCCAATGTTGCTCATCCACTCCCACATCAAACAGTAACTCCTTACCGTTGGCTTTAAAGCCCTCAATCAGCTCTCCTACCTTCCTCGCTGATCTCCTACTGTAAACCGGCCCATATATTTCACTCCTCTGTCACCAACCTACTCACTGTGCCTCTACTTTGTCCTCCTTGATGAAGTCCCCTTGTCCATATCCCCACTCTGGCCTGGAACTCCCTCTTCCTTAGATTCCTCTCTTGTTTTTGCTCCAAAGCACCAAATGAAAACTTAGGAAGGGCAAGGAGAGACTCTGGAATTGAGGGGGAAACTAGAAGGAACTTGGAAGAATAGGGGACCCGTCTCTCTCCCCAAGAACAGCGATATGGAATTCAATCAATCAATAAATCAATTTATTGAGCACTTGAGCAGCGTGGCTCAATGGAAAGAGCCCGGACTTGGGAGTCAGAGGTCGTGGGTTCTAATCTCGGCTCTGCCACTTGTCTGCTGTATGACCTTGGGTAAGTCACTTAACTTCTCTGTGCCTCAGTTACCTCAGCTGGAAAATAGGAATTAAGACTGTGAGCCCCATGTAGGACAGTTTGATTACCTTGTATCTTCCCCAGCGCTTAGAACAGTGCTTGGCACATAGTAAGCGTTTAACAAATACTATTATTATTATTATTGTTATTACTGTGTGCAGTTCACTACACTAGGTGCCTGTGACAGTACAATCTTACACAATAGGTAGACACTCTGTGTCTACAGTGAATTTATCATCTAGAGGATTCCTCCTGAGACATTTAAAAGAATATTAAGTGACAATCAACAGGATTTATTGAGCATCTATAGTGTTCATAGCCCTGTACTAAGTAGGTGGAAATTATCAATATAATTCTTAAATGTGATAAAAATAATAATAATATTGGTATTTGTTAAGTGCTTACTGGGCTTTACAAACAAATGCAAGGTAATCAGGTTGTCCCACGAAGGCCTCACGGTCTTCATCCCCATTTTCCAGATGAGGTAACTGAGGCACAGAGAAGTTAAGTGACTTGCCCAAAGTCACACAGCTGACAAGCGGCAGAGCCGGGATTAGAAAAAATGACCTCTGACTCCCAAGCCCGGGATCCTTCCGCTGAGCCACGCTGCTTCTCTGTCCCCTTCTTCACAGAGTTTTTAATCTAACATGACCGATTGAGTGTCTGCCTGTTGCAGAGCTTTTGGGAGAGGACAAGCGAATTAGTTGAGAGGATCCTCACCATCAAACATTTAACACCAAATAGAAGTGCCTCAGCACTCACTGAATGCAGAGAGTACTGTGCTAATCATCTAACTGCATAAAATAGAATCGATAGCTCTCAAGAACCTTACAGTCTAGCAGGACAGAGAGACATTAAGAATACCAGATTTGTCTGAGTTCTTTCCCTGTCATTAAAACATAGATTATCATATTCCGTTACAGTTTTTGATAAACCAGTGCTATTCTATCTTGGCCCACTTAAGTTCTTAAAGCATAAATGGATCATGTTCATTGCACACTGTATATTGTTTCCTATAATATTTTTGAGTGCTGTTCTGGTGCATTTAGCTTAGACAACAAAGGATTCACTCTTCTGAACATCTGTGTGAACGTCCTTCTCTGCACTGCGCTTGGAGAGAAGGGCTTGGGTCTGAGATGGGAGAAAAGAATGAGGCAGAAAGGGTAACGAGTCAGCTAGTTTTGTCATGAAAGAACAGCAGTGAATAATAATAATGATGATAATAATGTTGGTATTTGTTAAGCGCTTACTATGTGCAGAGCACTGTTCTAAGCGCTGGGGTAGACACAGGGGAATCAGGTTGTCCCACGTGGGGCTCACAGTCTTAATCCCCATTTTACAGATGAGGTAACTGAGGCACAGGGAAGTGAAGTGACTTGCCCACAGTCACACAGCTGACAAGTGGCAAAGCAAGGATTCAAACTCATGACCTCTGACTCCAAAGCCCGTGCTCTTTCCACTGAGCCACGGGAATAGGTCGAGAGGACCCGGAAAAAGCATGACCTAATGGAAAGAGCAAGGGTCTAGGCCTCAGAGGGGGCCTGTGTTCTAATCCTGGCTCTGCTATTTACCTGCTGGGTGACTTTGGGCAAGTCACATAACTTCTCAGTGGCATAGTTTCCTCAACTGTAAAAAAGGGATTCAATATCCGTTCTCCCTCCTGGTTAAATAATGAATCCTATGTGGGACAGGGACTGTGTTTGAGCTGATCGACATGTCTATCACCTCTGTTCTACTATACTCTCCAAGCTCTTAGTACAGTCCTATCCACAGAGTGAGTATTCAATCAAGACATCGATTCATTGATTAGCATTGGTATCTTAGTGCTTAGAACACTGCTTAACACACAGTGAGGTTTTAACAAATCCCATTATAAAAAGAGAATGGAGGGAAGAAAGGAGACAGAGATAGTAATGTTGGTATTTGTTAAGCACTTACTATGTGCAGAGCACTGTTCTAAGCACCAGGGTGGATCCAGGGTAATCAGATTGTCCCATGTGAGGCTCACAGTCTTCATCCCCATTTTGCAGATGAGGGAACTGAGGCACAGAGAAGTGATGTGAGTCACCCACAGTCACACAGCTGACAAGTGGCAGAGCCAGGATTCGAACCCATGACCTCTGACTCCCAGGCCCGGGCTGTTTCCACTGAGCCATGCTATTGGGACGATAGAAGGAAGACTAAAGGGAGGTGGATGCAGTCGGGAAGAGAGGAAGGACCACTGAACACTGACTTTCTTACAAGAGAAGCAGCATAGCTTAGTGGAAAGAGCACGGGCTTGGGAGTCAGAGGTCGTGGGTTCTAATCCTGCTCTGCCACTTGTCATCTGTATGACTTGGGACAAGTCACTGAACTTCTCTGTGCCTCCGTTACCTCATCTGTAAACTGGAGAGCAAGACTGTGAGCCCCACGTGGAACAACCCGATTACCTTGGATCTACCCCAGTGCTTAGAACGGTGCTTGGCACATAGTAAGCGCTTAACAAATACCATCATTATTATCATTATTATCGTGGCTTTCAGAGCTCAGTGGAGAGCTCTGTGGTCCTGCAATCTCTGCCCACCACCCATCCTCTTCCTCTGGGACTGTGGAACTGCTGCTGTTTCAGTGGGGCCCCAAATGGTGGCTGAGAACGACGGGAACTATCTTCATCTGGACCCCGATCACTGCAGCCCCGCTACTTTTAGGGATAAGGCTTTGGAAGGAGGGAGGGGGAACCGTGGGGCACAGGGAGATGTGGGTTTTGCAGCTGCCTCTCTCTGCCCTGGTCCTCCCCACCAGCCGACACCTGAGGGCCATCTGAGAGCCATTCTGAGCTAGTAGTAGCCACCTGCATGGCAAACCTTTGTCTCCTTCATATAGAAGTTAGATATCTTAGATATTAAGGATTAGATATTAGATAGCTGACGTTCTGACAGGGAGAGATCCAGTATAATAATGAGGGGTCTCTGCTCCAAAGGTCCTGGCAATGGAAAGGTGGGAGACCTGGGAAAATGCCCTTCAGCCCTGATTCTCAGCCCAGAGCTTCAGGCTGGAGCTCCAGAGTCCCGAAGGAAAGCCCTGAAAAATCACCGACAGAGAGACGGCTTCATCCTACTCACCCACCTCCATCGCTTGTGCTGGCTGGGCAGGCGTTTCACTGACAGTCAGACTCTGGCAGGGCGAGGTTGAGGCAGCATTTATCAGCCGCTGTCCCCTCCCTCGGGAAGTGATTAGCGTGTGTTGTGAATGAGTGACTCGCTCAGCAGTAGTTCGCTCTGACACTCCAAATGAGACTTCTCTGGAAATGCTCAGACTCCCCTCCCTGCTGCCTCAGGGGCAAGACGAGCTTGGATCTCTCTCTGCAATTATCTGCCGCAAATTGACCGTCAGAGATGCCCATGGAGAGATACGGCAGCATCAGGGCTGTATCCCGCAACCCCAGTGACATCCAAGCTCCCACCCACAGCCCAGCTCTACCAGGAGCCAAGCCTGGGTCTCTAGAGGGTTTCTGACAGTCTCCCTTGCAGGGTCACTCAGGGTCACAAGTGCTACTTGCCCCAGTCCCCATCACTCTCCTACCTGTCTTTGTGTCTCATCATCATTGATCTGCTCAACCAGAGGGAGGGAAAATTTGGAGGGAGAGCCGATTGACTGATTGGAATCTGCTCAACCTTATTCCAGATTCCTGGGCCCAGAAATGAGTCCTTCCCTGTGGGAACCCAAGGAGCTTACTCTCAAGGATGTCTCACAGCAGGAACCTTCCTCTCTCAACAGGCCCAAGACGAATCATTCAGTCAGTTAGTATTGATCGAATGCCTATTAAGTACTTGTTGTTGAAACATGTCTACCAACTGTTATTTCGTACTCTCCCAAGTTCTTAGTACAGTGCTCTGCACACAGTAAGCGTTTAATAAATATGATTGATCGACTGATTGAGTACTGAGGAAGACATGCCACAGGGGAGAGGCTGAGGCACCAGTCCAGGTGGGAGGTGATGAAGATCTGCTACTTGGGGGTGATTGTTTGGGTCAATCAGTCAGTCATATTTATTGAGCACTTAGTAATAATGATAATAATAATGTTGGTATTTGTTAAGCGCTTACTATGTGCCGAGCACTGTTCTAAGCACTGGGGTAGACACAGGGGAATCAGGTTGTCCCACGTGGGGCTCACAGACTTAATCCCCATTTTACAGATGAGGGAACTGAGGCACCGAGAAGTTAAGTGACTTGCCCAAAGTCACACAGCTGGCAAGTGGCAGAGCCGGGGTTCGAACCCATGACCTCTGACTCCAAAGCCCGTGCTCTTTCCAGTGAGCCACGTGTATGCAGAGCATTGTACTATGAGTTTGGGAGCGTACTATATAAAAATAAAACAGACACATTACCTGGGCACAATGAGTTTATAATCTAGAAGGGAAGACAAACATTCATATAAATATTAATATAAATAAATAAAATTACAAATAAGCACGTAAGAATTGTGGGGCAGGGAGGGGGAACAAATACAAGGACCAAGTCAGGGCGATGGAGAAGGGAATGGGAGAAGAGGAAAGGAGGGTTTGGTCAGGAAAGGTCTCTAGGAGGAGATGGGCCTTTATTAAAGCTTTGAAGGGCAGTAGGAGGAAGAGAAATTGTCTGTTTGTGTGGAGAGTGCTCAATAAATAGGATCGAATGAATGAAGGATCCCTCGCCTCAAGAAGGTTTCAATCTAAGGTGAGGTACTACTGATATTAAGAGAAAAAAAAGGGGTTGTGGAAATGAGTTTGTGCTTAAATAACAGACTGTTAAGTTCTGTATAGAAGTATAGCCAAAGACTGTGTGCACAAAAGCTTAGGTGACTCTAGGACCTGGAGGTTCAGAGTCCTCTCCAACCCCACCCCGGCCCGCTTAGGGCAGTTCAGCCAGTTTGGTGACCCTTTGGAAAAAGTCCCCATACATTCTGGGCATGGAAGAAAAGTAAAAGAGGCAGAAGAAAAAAAAATACAAGTGCTCAAATGCCACAACTCAGACTCAAACCGAGGTTGCTGTGGCCACAACACAGAGTACTAACCACTATAAGATCACAGCACATCATGTATTAATTTACTTGAACCCACAGATAGTTCTATAAATTGCTGCATCCTGCTCCTTTCACTTGCTCTCATTGTCTCCGAAGCTTTTCAATTCCAAATTCCTGCCCCAGAACCTCTGCACCTCTTAGGGCCTTTATCTTTAATCAATCAATCAATCAATCGATCAATTGGATTTATTGAGCACTTTCTGTGGGCAGGACTTATGTGTGCATAGCTAGCACTTGGAAGAGGTCAGTACAACAGTTGGTAGACACAGTTCCTGCCCACAATGAGCTTACAGTCTAGAGGGGGAGACATACATAAATACAAATAAATGAATTACAGATATGGACATTAGCATTGTTTCAACTACACTGTTTGTGGTTTATTGGCTTGGCAAGTGGTTTTTGGTGTGCACGAGCATTGGTTTGCATGAGTGTGATGTTTGTTGTTTGGGGAGGGCAGAAAACCTTTACCTCTCCCCAGTGGAGATTGGGCTGAGGTTCCAGTGGACGTGAACTGAAATGGGCCAGTTGGTCCCCTCCCTTGCCAATCTATCCAGGAGAGAGGAGAATGAGGCCCAGAAGAGGGGAGCAAGTTTTTATTATTATGGTAATTATTTACCACTTATTATATGCCAGAAACTGTTCTAAGTGCTGGGGTTGATACTATATAATCAAGTTGGAAATAGCGCCTTTCCCACAGGGGCTCACTGTCTTAATCCCCATTTTACAGATCAGGTAACTGAGACATTTGGGTCCACTTCGGGCCTTCCGTACCCCTCCAAGAGCCTGGAAGTCAGAAGACTCTGAGCACTCACCCATCCCTCTCTGCTCTTCCAATCAATCCAACAATCAATCAAGCATATTGATGGGCTCCTACTGAGTGCCCAGCACTGTATTAAGCACCTGGGAGAGGAAAATAGAATTAATAGACATGATCTTTAACCTCAAGTTGCTTACAATCTGTTGGGGAAACAGACATCTGCACTCCTATTTATTAAGATCACAAAAATCAAACCCCAAATATTCATCTTTTTCTCAATTCACAAAAAGCTATTTGCACTCTAAATGGGACTCAAAGCCACCATCTCTGACTTTAGAAGGGCAATCCTTATCCATTAGACCACCATGGCCCTGTAGCAGGAGTCTATATTCCTAAAAATATTGATAGATCAATTGATAGATTGTTAGATCAATAAGTGCTTTGGGGCTGGGAAGGGGAATGAATTAAATAATTAAGTCGGGCATTGCATAAGGGAGTGAGAAAAGAGAAAAGGAAGGCTTAGTCAGGGAAGGCTTACTGGAGGAGATGTGCCTTCAAATGAGGCTTTGAATATGTGGAGAGTCATTGCCTGTTTCTGGGGTGAGGAAGAAGCTGAAATACCTGTTCTCCTTCCTACTTAGACGATGACCCCATGCAGGACAGAGTTGGTGTCCAATCTACTTATCCTATAGCTACCCTAGGGCTTGAAACATAGTAAGTATTTAACAAATACCACAGTTATTATTGTATTAAACAAGTCCATCGTATCATAGTTCTCCTTACCTTCCAAGTGCTCCTAAAATTCCACCTCCTCCTGGAAGCTTTCCCCCATATTTTATCAACTTATTTATACCCTCTTCAGTTCTCATATCGGTATGTGTACTCTTTTACTTCTTTTGACTGTTCTAGTTGTAATTGTTTTTGTTCATCTCTCCCATTACAGTTTAAACTCCTTTTAGACAAGAAACGTCACTTCTTTATTCTATTTATTCTTTATTTTCCAGGCATCTGGTACAGTGCTGCTTCAGGTGGGTACTTGATAAATACTACTCATACTAATTCCTGAATTAATTTCCATTACCCCAAGTTGAGCAAACCCAATGCAAAGTATTATACAGGTAAATAGTAATGATGGCCTGGAAGTTAGAAGGATAGGATTTCTACTCCTAGCTCCACCACTTAGGGCTAAGGGCATCCAATTATGGGTGATAGTGATCGTGTCTTCCCTCCTTTAAATCCTTCCTGAAGGGAGCCCTGCATCTGGACACCTCTGTCCACTCCCCACAATAGTTCTGGGATAGCTGTGAAACAGTGCAGATTGGTGGTATTTGTTAAGTGCTTAGTACATGCCAGGTACTGTAAAAACCACTGGAGTGGATATAAGCAAATCGTGTTGGACACAGTTCCGGTCCCACATGGGGCTCACATTCTTAATACCCATTTTACAGATGAGGTAACTGAGGCAAAGAGAAGTGACTTGCCCAAGGTCACACAGCTGACAAGTGGCAGAGCCGGAATTAGAACTCAGGTCCTTCTGACTCCCAGGCCCTTGTTCTATCAACTAGGCCACACTGTTTTTCTGTTGCCACTGCACAGGTCTGGCCAGATACACTTCATGTGCCCTGGCTGTGGTGGTCCATACCCAGAACACTGTTGAGTCTGGGACCCTGATTACCCAGGGCCTAATGGAAAGATCATGGACCTTGGATTCAGTAGTCCTAGGTTCTAATCTTCAATCTGCCACTTGCCTGTTGTGTGATTTTGGGCAAGCCATTAAACCTCTCTGTGCTGTAGTTTCATCTTCTGGCAAAGGGGGATTCAATATGTGTTTTCTGTCCTTTTACTGTCCACACTGAATGGGGATTGAACACCATCTGATGACCTCATATATCCGCCAGTGCTCAATCCAGGGCTTGGCACAGAGTAAGCACTCAAAAATTATCATTTTCATTATTATTATTATCACTGTTACTACTATTATTGTTATTATTACTGCCAGAATGAGCACAGGGTTTTTGATTATCAATAAATTATTTCAAGGAATGTGTCTTGTGCCTTCCCCAGTGTGAGTTAACAGCTGTACATTTATCAATTACCTGTGATTTGTTTCATAGTCTGCCTTCCTGGCTAGAGTGTGAGCTTCTTGAGGAAGAGGGATCATGTCTATGAATCCTATTGCATTCACCCAAACACTTACTATAGTGTTCTGCACAAAACAGGTGATCAACCAATAATACTAGAAGATGGGTTTCTTGAGGGGAGGGATTGTGTTTCCTATCCCTCTTGTACTCATCCAAATGCACACAGTAAACACTCTATAAATAAGGCCGACAGATTGATTGGTATTTGCGGAGCATCTACTCTGTACAATGTTGTACTAAGCATTTATAAAAGTATATATAAGTTTACTTGTAAAAGTACTTTGATTTCATCTATCTCAATGATGACCTCTCGCCAACATCCTAGATCCGGCCTATGCTATTTTGATGCCTGTCTACTTGCTTTGTTTTGTTGTCTGTCTCCCCCGTTCTAGACTGTGAGCTGTTGCCAAACTGTACTTTCCAAGTGCTTAGTACAATGGTCTGCTCACGGTAAGTGCTCGATAAATACGATTGAATGAATGAACGTCCTTCCTTTCCATATCTGACAAATACCCTACCCATCTTCAAAACATTATTGAAGGGACATCTTCTCCAAGAGGCCTTTCCAGCACAGCGTGGCTCAGTGGAAAGAGCCAGAGCTTGGGAAGCCGAGGTCATGGGTTCAAATCCCGCCTCTGCCACTTGTCATTCATTCATTCGATAGTATTTATTGAGCGCTTACTATGTGCAGAGCACTGTACTAAGCGCTTGGAATGTACAAATTGGCAACAGATAGAGACAGTCCCTGCCCTTTGACGGGCTTACAGTCTAATTGGGAGAGGCGGGCAGACAAGAACAATGGCAATAAATAGAGTCAAGGGGAAGAACATCTTATTAAAACAATGGCAAATAAATAGAATCAGGGTAATGTACACCTCATTAAACAAAATTAATAGGGTGATGAAGATATATACAGTTGAGCAGACAAGTACAGTGCTGAGCGAGTGGGACGGGAGAGGGGGAGGAGGAGACGGAAAGGGGGGAGAAGAGGATTTAGCTGGGGAGAGGTTAAGGGGGGGTAGAGGGAGCAGAGGGAAAAGGGGGGAGCTCAGTCTGGGAAGGCCTCTTGGAGGAGGTGAGCTTTAAGTAGGAATTTGAAGGGGGAAGAGAATTAGATTGTCGGAGGTGGGAGGGAGGATATTCCAGTACTGCGGGAGGACGTGGCCCAGGAGTCGACGGCGGGAAAGGCGAGACCAAGGGACGGGGAGGAGGTGGGCGGCAGAGGAGCGGAGCGTGCCTGGTGGGCAGTAGAAAGAGAGAAGGGAGGAGAGGTAGGAAGGGCCAAGGTGATGGAGAGCCTTGAAGCTCAGAGTGAGGAGTTTTTATTTTGAGCGGAGGTTGATAGGCAACCACTGGAGGTGTTTAAGAAGGGGAGTGACATGCCCAGATCATTTCTGCAGGAAGATGACCTGGGCAGCGGAGTGAAGAATAGACTGGAGCGACGCGAGAGAGGAGGAAGGGAGATCAGAGAGAAGGCTGAACAGTAGTCTAGCCAGCATATAACAAGAGCCCGTAGCAGTAAGGTAGCCGTTTGGGTGGAGAGGAGAGGGTGGATCTTGGAGATATTGTAAAGGTGAAACTGGCAGGTCTTGGTAACGGATAGGATGCGTGGGGTGAACGAGAGAGACGAGTCAAGGATGACACCGAGATTGCGGGCCTGAGAGATGGGAAGGATGGTCATGCCATCCACGGTGATAGGGAAGTCTGGGAGAGGACAGGGTTTGGGAGGGAAGATGAGGAGCTCAGTCTTGCTCATGTTGAGTTTTAGGTGGCGGGCCGACATCCAGGTGGAGACATCCTGGAGGCAGGAGGAGATGCGAGCCTGAAGGGAGGGGGAAAGGACGGGGCGGAGATGTAGATCTGCATATCATCTGCGTAGAGATGGTAGTCAAAGCCGTGAGAGCGAATGAGTTCACCAAGGGAGTGAGTGTAAATGGAGAACAGAAGAGGGCCAAGAACTGACCCTTGAGGAACTCCAACAGTTAAAGGATGGGAGGGGGAGGAGGAGCCTGCGAAGGAGAGTGAGAGTGACTGGCCAGAGAGATAAGAGGAGAACTAGGAGAGGACGGAGTCCGTGAAGCCAAGGTGAAATAAGGTGGGGAGGAGAAGGGGATGGTTGACAGTGTCAAAGGCATCTGAGAGGTCAAGGAGGATTAGAATGGAGTAGGAGCCATTGGACTTGGTAAGCAGGAGGTCATGGGTGACCTTAGAGAAGGCAGTCTCGGTAGAGTGGAGGGGACGGAAGCCAAATTGGAGGGGGTCCAGGAGAGAATGGGAGTTAAGGATTCTAAGCAGG
The DNA here is from genome assembly GCF_004115215.2 of Ornithorhynchus anatinus. NCBI lineage: Eukaryota > Metazoa > Chordata > Mammalia > Monotremata > Ornithorhynchidae > Ornithorhynchus > Ornithorhynchus anatinus. Next base: position 744,122 of record NW_024396724.1, on the reverse strand, counting down.
GAGTGTAGACTCGTTCTAGGATTTTGTAAAGGAAGGGTAGTAGGGAGATAAGGCGATAACTGGAAGGGGAAGTGGGGTCGAAAGAGGGTTTTTTTTAGGATGGGGAGACATGGGCATGTTTGAAGGCAGAGAGGAAGGAGCCATTGGAGATTGAGTGAGTGGTTAAAGATAGAAGTTAAGGAAGGGAGGAGGGCAGGGGCGATGGTTTTCATAAGGTGAGCGGGAATGGCGTCCGAGGCGCAGGTGGAGGGGGTGGCACTTGCGAGGAGGGAGGAGATCTCCTCTGAAGATACTGCAGGGAAGGATGGGAAAGTAGGGGAGAGGGTTCGAGGAGAGGAGAGGCAAGAGTGGGAGGGGTGGCTATGGGGAGTTCAGACCTTATTGTGTTGATTTTTGTGATGAAGTAGGTGTCAGCTGTGTGACTGTGGGTGCGTCACTTCACTTCTCTGGGCCTCAGTGGCCTCATCTGTAAAATGGGGATTAAGACTGTGAACCTCACCTGGGACAACCTGATGACCCTGTGTCCACCCCAGCGCTTAGAACAGTGCTCTGCACATAGTAAGTGCTTAACAAATGTCAACATTATTATTACTGAGCCTTCATTTCTTTTTCTTCTACTCTCTTCTGCATTGCCCTGACTTGCTCCCTTTATTCATTCTCCCTCCCACCTTAACAGCACCTTTTATTTCAATTAAAGTGGGTCTCCTCCTCTAGACTGTAAGCTCGTTGTTGGCAAGGAATGTGTCTGTTATACTGTACTCTCCTAAACACTTAATATATTGCTCTGTGCACAGTAAGTGCTCAAAAACCATGATCGATTGATTACTAAATCATTATTTTCTGTCAAAAACAAAACAGTCTAATAGGGGAGACAGTCAGACAGAACTGATGTAGAGTTTTAGAAGAAGTAGTTTCATAAAAATCGATTGCTAAGTGACATTGGGCAAATCACTTTCCTCATCTATAAAATAGGCATTAAATTACTACCTGTTCTACTTCCTATTTAGGACCGTAAACCCCATGGGGAAAAGGGACTGTGCCGGACCTGATCAACCTGTACCTGTAAGCCCGTCAAACGGCAGGGACTGTCTCTATCTGTTGACGACTTGTTCATTCCAAGCGCTTAGTACAGTGCTCTGCACATAGTAAGCGCTCAATAAATACTATTGAATACCTACTCTTTAGTGTTTAGCACACAGTCAGCATTTAATGCATAACACAATTACTTTATTTTCGTCTCTGAGAACTCAATGGTTGGGGCAGTCACCGCCGTGCCCTTGCTCTTTTGGTAAACTGGGATAGGAATCCAGGTTTTCTGACTGCCAGTGCAGTGTTCTTTCCATTGAACCACCCCGCTTCCTCCGCCCCCCCATCTCCATGGAAACGCCCAGGGGTGGGGTAGGGAAAATAACCTCAGCCCAGCACTGGGACCCGCTCCGGGCCCCGGAAGTGGATTCCAATCCAAAGTATAATATAGCAATAAAAAGAGACAATCCTTGACCACAATGAGCTCACAGTTTAGAGCCAGCTCTACCAGTTGTCTGCTGAATGACCTTGGACAAGTCACAGCTTCTCCGTGCCTCAGTTCCCTCATCGGCAAAATAAGGATTCGATCCTTGTTCTCCCTCCTATTCAGACTGTAAGTCCCATGTGGGACCTCATTTTCTTCCATATACTCCAGTGCTTAGTACAATACTTAGTACATAGTAAGCGCTTAAATACCATAATTGTTATTATTATTATCATTCTCTCCTGAACACCTTAGAAATCAACATAACAGGGATTTCTGGAACAGACGGACATGTGACCCACACAAAGCACAGCCAAGCTGGAGTGACCCCATCCATTGTCCGGGGACAATGACGGCAGCATAATGATGATGATGATGATGGTATTTGTTAAACACTTACTATGTGCCAAGCACTGTTCTAAGCTTTGGGGTAGATACAGGATAATTACATTGTCCCACGCAGGGCTCACAGTCTTAATCCCCATTTTACAGATGAGGTAACTGAGGCACAGAGAAGTTAAATGACTTGGCCAAAGTCACTCTCCTGACAAGTGGCAGAGCGAGATTAGAATCCACAACCCTAACTCTCAAGCCCACGCTCTTTCCACTAGAATTCTGTTTTGTTAACTTTCTGTGTGTCTTGTACACTACAGAGAAGCAAACTTTGCAAGTCAATGAAATATAGACTATTGGTGTAGGAAAACAGGATTATATATTCCTGCTTAGGTAATGGTTGCCCATAATAATATTTTGGTATCTTCTTTGAGTATATGTGCCTTTCGAGATAAATTTTTCATTTTATGTTGTGGGGTTTTTTTTAGGTTTATTTGCAGAACTCTTTAATGAAATGCTTCAAAAAGATTTTGGCGTGAGAATATATAAATCACTTGTATCTCTTCCTGAAAAAGAGGACAAGAAGAAAAGGACAAGAAAAGTAAGAAGGAAGAAAGAAAAGATAAAAAAGAAGAAAGAGAAGATGAAACTGATGAACTGAAACCCACCGAGGTGGGTAGCAGCCTGTGCACCCCAGATCCAAGTTCCCCACGAGCAGAAGAAATTTCTGACAGTGAAAATGGAAGAAGACTGGGTGGTGCTGGACCAGTTGCTGGCCATCCTGCCCAGGGAGATCTAAACCTGGGTGTGGATGAATTGGCTGGAGAGCAGAGAGGAAGTGGTGTCACTGGTGGAGGATTTACAGAGAGAGCCAGCTGCATCAGGACTGTGGGGGAGACAGGAAAAATCCAGACATGGTGTGGAGATGGAGGGGTGGGTGACATATTGGAGTCTCAGCTCGGGGAAGGTGAAGGGGGCCTACTGCCCTGTACCCACTCAGATTCCTCCCTCCTCCAGGCAGTGCCTGGGCACCTCCTAAGCTGGGATCTCCATGTTCCTTCTGGGTCCCCTCTGTCTCTCGATCTCCCTCCGGGGTCCCCTGTTTCCCCACATCATGGCCCCTCTAAGGTCAATGTCACTGGGGAATCTTTGGTCAGAAATGACGAGCTGGACAATCGCCAAAAGAGAGAGCAGGTGAAGGGCAGATTCAGAGTGGAAGCTAGAAACATTTCCAAGGATTTGGGGGATCCTGGTCTCTGGTCTCACCCTGTGGCCCTAATCTGTGCCCTGTTGCTGCCTGCTCTCAGAGGGGGTCGAGTCTGGTTCTTCCTCCCGCTGGCCTGTGTTGACCGTTGTTCACTGTGGTTTCTTCTGTGAGGGCTTTATTTGGCTTCCCGAGTGTTGTGTGTCCATCCTGACTCCTCTGTGTAGGGATGATTAAATTGTCTTTGGGTTCCAGCCTGGCCAATCAGACAGAAAACATTTGAGAAGGATGCAGCATCCCTGAGAGTCGTACAAGAGTCACTTCCTGCTCTTCCCCGTGTTGGTTCCTCACCACTCGAGGATCATACTTGGATCCCTTCCACTCGAGGAGCCCCTCCCCATCCAGGATGATCGATACAGAATTCATCTTTGTGACCAGACAAAAAAGGAAGCAGCATGGCCTAGTCGAAAGACCTCAGGTCTGGAAGCCAGAAGGACCCGGCTTCTACTCCAGGCTCCACTACTTGTCTGCTGTGTGACCTTGGTCAAGTCATTTAACTTTTCTGTATCTCTGTTTCCTCATCTGGAAAACAGGGATTAAGACTGTGAGCCCAGTATGGGACAGGGACTCTCTCTAGCCTTCATTCATTCATTCAATCGTATTTATTAAATGCTTTCTGGGTGCAGAGCACTGTACTAAGCACTTGGGAAAGTATAATACAACAATAAAGAGTGACAATCTCAACCCACAATGAGCTCACAGTCTAGAGAGAGGGAGACAGACTTCAATAAAAATAAATGAAATTACAGATGTATACATGTCATGTGGGGCTGGGAGGCGGGGAAAAGAAAAGGTAACAAGTCAGCGTGATGCAGAAGGGAGAGAGAGATGAGGAAAAGTGGGGCTTAGTCTCAAAAGGCTTCTTGGAGGAGATAATAATGTTGGTATTTGTTAAGTGCTTACTACGTACAGAGCACTGTTCTAAGCGCTGGGGTATATACAGGGGAATGAGGTTGTCCCACGTGAGGCTCACAGTCTTCATCCCCATTTTACAGATGAGGGAACTGAGGCACAGAGAGGTGAAGTGACTTGCCCACAGTCACACAGCTGAAAAAGTGCAGAGTCGGGATGTGCTTTCAGTATCGCTTTGAAGGGCGGGAAAGTAATTGTCTGGCAGATTTGAGGTG